>NC_136656.1:10132274-10338983 GCF_949748355.1 Melanostigma gelatinosum
TGAGAGAACGTTTAAATCGAATAAACGGAATATCTTTTGCTCATCGAGTATGTGTGGAAGCATTTCCATATTTGCTTTCCTCAACCGTGTGCTAATGAGGGGGCAATGCACATTTAAGCTCTGCCATTGTGCACATGCCTTTGTGAATATTAAGCATATTCATTTTGGCCCCGGGGGAGAGCGAGAGAGCGAGCGAGAGCGAGAGCGAGAGAGAGAGAGCGCGAGAGAGCGAGAGAAAGAGACAGAGACAGAGAGAGAGCGAAAGAGACAGAGAGAGAGACAGAGAGAGACAGACATAGCATTTCAACGTACCAGTGTTGACATTTTATACTTTTCACTTGTCCATTTCTCACAGCGTATTAGAGTGTTCACTGCAAGTCACTCTTGCTCCTGCTGTTTATTTATCCGTCACCGTCACGCTGTCTAAAACCTCCTTCCTTCTCTCAGGACTCTATCACTCAGAAGGTCAGCGGTGTATTTCTCTGACACGGTATGAAAGAGTGCCGGGCTGCCATGGGCACATTACAAATTCTCCCCTGCGCCGCCTGCTATGTGCGGTGTTAAAAGAAACTATACATACATCTCACGTAAAGAAAATATATGTACCTTTGTTTTCAGGAATTCAGATAACTAAATCCATTTCCCTCAGGATGCCCAACGCATTTTACAAAATGTCAACATGGCTGCTGGTTGGCCCACAGAGGCCCGAGTCATAAAAGTGTGTGGCGGAAAGTGAAAAATTTAACAAAAAAGAAAAATGCCAACAGCATGAAATGGGGAGTTATACTGATATGATGCCTTATAAGGCAAAATAACATTTGAAAAAATAAAGGGTTAGTGCCCTTGAAGTGTATTCAAACGTTTATTCTAGATAAGAACGACAGTGTTATTCTGATGTCAGAACATTTGACATGTTGGGAACAATTGGGAGAGAACTAGAGGTGTAAAATGTGTCTGTCACAGCGCCTCGCCATCTATCATGGAGATCGATATCACACTCGTCATTGTGAATCACATGAACAAGACAAATGGCTGCCTTCAGCTAGAATGTCATTACTCTGCGTTTATCCGAGGGCTCAACACCTGAAACTACTTCAACAACAGTCCATGACTTCCTTACATTCTTTTACAGTTCACAGGAACGGTTGCGTACAGCATACGAGAATGTCGCCACATTTATGCCAAACGATGAAAGCCTCCCATGACATGCTGGAGGAGGGAGCCGGAGGGTAATTCTCTGTGGGGTCCGTCACGATGAGAGACCTCTTTCTATCTATCGTCAGTGTGTCAATATTGATCTGTGCCGCTTTAATGAGACTGAATTGCGTTGTCGATCCGAGGCATCGACCGAAAATCAACTCTCGGACTCCGTTATACATCCCGAGTCTCTCTTTCGCTTCCGGTCGCATCAGCTTCTGTGATTAAATACTGCGTTTGTTCCAATTTATCTCAAAGGGTCGGAAATAAAACTCTCACGCTCAGCTTCCGCCCTGGCAGGTCTGTACTGGACCAATCAGTGGATGTTTGGATGACGAATGACTCGGCAGCATGCTGTGGATATAGAATGTGTTTTTTAAATGTTTCACTACATTGCTGCTTGCTCATCTGTTCAATAACATAACTTGGAGAAATGGCGAGGTGAACTAACCTTGAATATGGGTCTTAGGTGGTTTCCAGCACCCACTGAACAAGATCTTTGTTACTTTCCACCCATACAGGAGCCGTAACGTGGTAATGGCCCTAATCCTCCAGCACGTTAAGTGGACCCCAGATCAGATTTCACAGTTAGTTTGCGTTTCGTAACACTGAAATAACTGTCAAAGACACTCTCCGAGCCATTTACCATCCAGTTCATTTCTCCTATTCCCTTTGCTCTGTATGTCCACTTCACAGACTCCGGCACCAAGCCTCATTTATCTCTCTCCGTCCCTAAGCTCTCTTTCTCACCGGCTTCCACCCAACTCAGTCCCGCTGCTGCAGACTTTCATTTTACCTTTTTTTTGGTGTTGTTTACGTATAGAGCTGAAACACAAAGCAGGCACACACTCGATGCTAACGTATGGAGAGGAAGGAGCGAGACATACTGTCTGTATGAAGCACGGAGACAGAAAGCGACAGCGGTGTCGGAGCTCCGACTAACAGCGTACCAATTAGAGAGGCAGAGGAGCCGGCAGAGAGGCAGAGGCAGGGAGAGGTAACGAGGGTGATGAAGGCAAGGAGACAGACGAACACAGAGAGATGAGTGCCATGTTAATGTTTGAAGGCGAGCTGTGTCGGTGGCGAGTCGAGGAGAGCGATTGTGAGGTGAGACGGGAGGGACAGACGTGGGGACGGAAAGAATGACGGGAATTTGGTGACAGTTTATGGGCAGCCCCTGAAAAATGTGCCCGTCTCCAGAATTAAATTACTTATGGCCTTCACAACTGGGTGTTCTTGCCGTCTCCGTTGACGAGGAAGGTTCGTCGGCATGGAACTGCAACGTGCCGAACGAAAATGGCGGTGTGCTGCCCGCCAGCGTGCTCACCGCAATTCCAATCAGGAAATCGATATTCCATTTAATTTCATCCGGGAATAACAAAGGTATGAACAGGACTGATGTTTTATTATTTGGCCCTTATGACGAATTGCAACTTATTGTCTGGCAAAATAAAATCCTTTAGCTTCCAAGGAAAGTAAAAATAAGCCGAGGGCCAAGGAAATCTGTGATAGTGCGAGGAGAAGCAGGAATGTTTGTATGCAGCACAGGGAGCAGAGAGAATGGCTGAACAGGCTGATGTTTTTAGAAGAACCGTCTGTCACCTCTGCTTTTCACGCTCTCACAGCTACTCAGAACACGCACCAAAGCGCTTTGCAACACCAGCGCAATACTAACTCAATTTTCCTGAACGCATGTGAAAAGACAACCTTGATCTTCAGCAAAAAAAAAAAAAAAAAAAAAAACCTAAAAGTGGATCCGTGCACAACACAGCTGCCGAGGAAAAACGGCTAGTTACACCTCACGATCATTTCTGTACCGCCAAGCTTTCTTCTGCTGGATATTGCAATTACCCTGGATTTTCTACAACAAATAGAGCTCCGCACCGCAGCTTGAGTGAAACAATCTGACAACACTGAACGCCACGTTTCAAAATCACTGATTGCTTTCCCAGCAATTTGGTGTTCAGCGTGATTGTTGTTGACTGGAAGCATTTCCTTGTGAAACAGATATTAACTACTTTTTGGACTCGGCACCTGGACAGAAAAAATAAAAAAAAGGTGTGCACGTTATTCACGTGTTACTGAAGCAGCCCACGCACACAAGTGTCCTGTGGAATCCACAGAGTCGATGGTCGTCAGAGGCTGAGATTAACTGGTTGGATGTCGGCAATTTAGTCTGGCATTATCGTCGGCTTGGCCCCACCCATGAGACTGTACATAGACATTGTGTGTCATTTACACACACGCCCGTGCGTTTTCATCAGTGCTTCACGTTGATCATCTGTCCCTTCCTACTGGATCATTCAGGACACCAAAAGGTCACCCGAGTGGTACTATTGAATCAGAGCCAGGGGAGGCTCGCATTGATCCGCTTTTATATTGAACGCCCCATTACATTGATTGGAGGGCCGGCCTGATGACAATATCTCCAGCCGTCCAGACAGGTGACCGATATGTTGGCAGCCAGGCTTATTGGTCTCGCTTTCATTTAAAGCCAACCATGACATCTGTACTCTCTCTCTACACATGGTCAAATAAACGTCCGCACTGCACTGCTCCTGTTGTCACCACCTCTCGGGCTCTGCCGACTCCTTGTTCTCTGGGCTGTACTCGTGTGCTTGTCCGAAGCTTGCCCGGCAGTCCACAATCATCGCTCGAGTACCTGAATCCAAAATAAAACCACTCGACCCTCTCTCCCTCCATTTAAATGTTCCTCCTATCTCTTCAATTTCACCTTCATTTCCTGTCTCTGTACAGGCTACATTCTTTTTTTTCTTCATCTCAGAAAACCATAATCTACCTCACTCTCCCTTTTCCTCCGGCTCCCGAGGGCACCCCTGGCTTTATTTGTCCTTTCATTCTTACTTCATATGAAACTATTTCCTTCCCTGTTCTGACTGAGTGTTTGTGATTCCTTCTGTCCTCATTATTCCTCTCATCATGAGACCAGCAGCAGCGCAATTACAGGCCAAGACCCTGAATATGTTTGCAAGTGAGTGTCCTCCATAACAAAACCATATTCATGACTGAGTAACAACTACTTTCCACTCCAAGGTGGGTTAGACACACACACACACACACACACACACACACTTTTGATACCAGACTAAATTGGCTTCTCCTTTTAATCCTCAGTGTGTGTGTGTGTTCCAGACGGAGGTATAATGACCCAAATCTCCGCTGCTCTCCGGTTTGTCCTCCTTTTCATCCCCCCCTTTACTCTCTCTCTGAATATTCTATGAATTATCGTTAATTCTGCCTTGCCTCCACTCCTTCTCTGAACACTCTAATTTCCCCCTCCGTGCACACTCCCCTTGCTTATCCTCTCGTTTGCTCTTTCCCTCCGTCTCCTTTCATTTCCACTCCCGTTCCCTTCTTCTCACGCGGAGGTGGGATGGGTGAGCGCACACACACGAACACATAACCGATGAACAAGCTGTCCAAATTCAAAATGGACCTCCAGCCGTGCGACGGACCGGCTGATTCAAGGTGAGATACACACTCGTGCTACGAATGGACAAAATGTCTCGATACGGATGGATGGGCACAAACAAATCCATCCCGACAGTTTGAAAGCACACTCATCTACCAGCCGTCTGAGCCGCCGCGGGTCAGAATACAACCAGTGATGTCTCAACCGTGTAAATAGAGTCCGAGTACGGTCGGGAGAGGACAACTTCAAACATGGCAGCGCCCCATCCAGGAAAGGTCTCAGAGCTCCATCACCTCGGGGTCAGTGCTGAATCTTAACTGCGGTCTCAATCTTTAAAAAGCTTGACGAGTGTCCGCATAGAGCATGACAAACCTGAGAGGTTCTGTGATGTCCGCATACCACCTTCATAACTTTATAAACTTCTGCATTTAACGCATGTCCACAGCGGCAATATAACCTGTGAGCAGAATTCAAACAGCTTTATTGCGGGACATCCTCACAGCTGTTACATGCTGAACTAGCCAGTAGGTCGACGGTCCGTTGTCCACCACTTTGGTCCTGGTGGAAACATCTCATCAGCTGTTGAGATACTCATGGTCCCCAGAGGATGAACCCTACTGAGGCTGGTAAACTCCCTGACTTAACTTCCAGCCCTTCCATGAGGCTGAACTTTGTGGTTTTGAGGGAATTGCATCGCCAACCACTCAATGGATCGCCACAAAATTTAGTAGAGACATTCATGTTCTCCACAAAATGAATTGGATTCATTTTGGCGATCTCCCCCGACTATTATCCAGCTCCATTACCTTCATATGCCCAATAATTTGCTTTATACCTGCATATCTAAGCATTGCCATCGTGTGCATAATTCAGGTAAAATCACCACAGTGCTGTGCCATACTTTGACAGAAGCTCTCGCATGGCTGTAGATTCCTAGACCAACTGTGTGACATTAATCTCTGTCCTCCACGTCAGAGGCCGTCATTTGGGCTTTCTAGCCGTGTGGCATACTTTTTACTGCTAGTCCGATATTAAAGAAATGTGTTTTTGGACATTTCTTTTTTCCTTTCTGCACCTGCCATTTATTGCCCTGCGGCGGATACCTTTGCCATTCCTCTGGCTCGTCTCCCTTCTGGCTCACCCCGAAAGTTCAAACCATCTTCCAACTTTCATCAGCGCTGCCAAGTCACTCCGCTATTCCTCGCCTTACCCCAGAAGTGCTTCCTCTTTAATTCCACCTAAGGGTTTTTTTTTTCCTCTCAGCTCTTTGAACTACCTGTTGCTTCCATGTCTCGTAGATTGCAACATGTGGGTCCAGCATTAAAGACTCGTGAGGATGAATAGAGATGCAGTGGTGCAGGGTTAATTACCAGCCCACACAACAACACCCACACCTCCACAATCAACCATTTAGGGTAAATGAGTGTTTAACATAAGGAATGATTACCTCCCCGTGTCGCTCTTCATATCAATCATCTATAATAACCATGTGTGTGTGTATGTATGATGTAGTTGTAAATGGATTAAGCTTACTAAAATCAATGGCATGTTGTTGGCATAAAATAACAAAATATAACAGAGCAGAGCTAAAGGTCAATAGAATAAAAGCCAATAAAAGCCAATTTAAGCCATTCTTCCTTCATTTGTAACTCACATTGCTTAATGGTCCGACCCAAACAGCCAACATTCATATCACCATTAAAAAGTTCACATTATATTTTAGCATTTGATTACCATAAACAATGAGTTTTCATGATTCGACATACAATTTTGCAACGGCAAACTATGAAGTAAAATACGGTTTCAAGGACTGCACGTTGTGTCGTTTTTCATTGTGTGTTGGCAGTTTAAAATACGTTCTGTGCAAACACTTATTGCTTGATGGATGTTGCTGGTATTGGATATTCAGAATTCATACATGTTATTCCTGTGGGCTAAGACAGTAAAATAATATATTTTGTTATGGTGAGAGGATCCCCTTCATGTCCTGTCTTATGCTGTCTTTCACACACACAGTGAATAAAGGGCCGTAAACACTCTCAGAGCTGAGCTGACATGTGGTCAGTGACGCGTGTTGTACACCTGCCAGTTTTGGCCTGCGGGACGACACTCGTGTTGTCGTTAGCCCACGTAACACCAGTGTGAGACAATTAGAGAGGGAGGGGGAACTACAGAAGCAGACACGACAGCAGCAGAAAGAGAAAATGAAACACTGTTGGGGGGGGGGGGAAACATGCAGGTTTTAGCATTTTATAGGTGTGCTACCACAGCAGGGTCCTCATAGCAACCAGACCCCCCCTCTCTCTCCCTCCCTCCCTCTCCCTCTCTCCCTCCTAGTCTCGCTTGCCTTCCTTCGCTGCACCATCTTTATTCTCCCTCCACGTCTCTGCCAGCCTCCCCCTTCATGTTCTGCCTTTCTGCTGATTACAACCCCACAATCATTACCGTCATTTGGCTCCTATGTAGCCATATTTAACGGCCACGATTAGAGAACACAACCGTGGAGTGTTTTGTGCTGTGCACGCTAATCTTGATACGAGTTTCTTCTCTAATCCACCTAAAAATGTGGCAGGTTCAGGGGCTGACTTGTGCTTTCTTGCTTGTGTAGTAATATGGTAAGTCACCGCATGAAGCCATTATAAATCAGGCCAATATATTGACATTACCCCCCCCCCCCACTAAAGTATGGGTACTTCTGATGAGATATCGCAGTCACCACATGCAATTGTAAAATGCTTTGCTGCATTGTGAATGAAATTGTAGTTCTGCAATCTGGAGGAAAGTGTTGGCAGATCTTTGAGTGCAAAGTCATCACATTGCCTGTGAGAACCAGCCAATTTAAATCTGGATTGTAGTCTACTGTTGGCTTTACTCCCCGAATCAGGTTTGTTTTTATGTCTTGTCTGTGTCCCGGTTACATTTTGAACTCACAATCTTTGATCTCATTCTCCCTTTCCAAATACCCCTCATCCCAAGCGATGGGCCTTCCCTCCCCCTCCTCAAGCCTGCATTTGTCACTTCATCACTTGTTTCCCCTCCTGTCTCGTCTTTTCTCCTCCTCTCCCCCCAGAGGCGGAGTGCAATGTAGCCGAGTCGAACACAAATAGTGGGAGCCAAAGTAGCAGAAGTTGAAAGGCAATGGGCTGAGAGCAAGAGAGACTAAGGCTGCATCCACACGACTACGTCTCCATTCCAAAACGCATATCTTCAGCTACGTTTACGCTGAGGAGTTAAAAAAACGCCACCGAGGCCGGATAAGTTTGGTAACTCCAGGGTTGCCTCGTAGTGTGGACAGGCCGAACCGCAGACGTTTGGAAACGATGACGTAGACACCCGCGTCCGCTACTTGATTTGATCTTCGCCGTCAAGACGCGTCCTTCCCTGATTCATCACGCGCCTATCACATGACCCTTTTTCGGAAGAAACAGCCAGGTCTACCAGTGATTTGTTTCAACATGGATAACTGATTACAAGCGTTACTGGCCTTGTCTTTTCTAACATTCTGCATTTTATAATTCTACTTCCTGTTTACGCCGGCACCCACATGCCCAGTGTATATGAATAGTCGTGCGATGGTCGTTTTCAGGCGGGCTAGTGAGGACGGGAAACATGTCGGACACGATGCTGAAACGCCCTCGTGTTGTTTTCATTTCAAAACCCCGTTTCATAACAGAAACGTACTCGTGTGGCTGTAGCCTGAGAGTGGGGAGTAACATGGGAGCTGCGGAAAACACAAGAAGATTAAGTTTAGGGAGGAATGCAAATCATGTGTAGAAGAGGAGACGTAAAAACAAGAGTGAAAACTGAGCAAAGGTCAAGTAAGAGGACTTTAAGAAGTAACAAAGTAGCTGTAAGTGAGGAGGGTGAAAGCATGGGCGGGACGGGGGCAGTTTTAGGGAAAATGTTTGTACGATCCATGTAACTGGTTGCCATCCCCTTCATTAAAGCAGAGCTCCCAGTGGGATGGAGCGAGAGTAAAGTTCAGAGACAGGAAACCGCTTCTATCCCGCCTCTACCAAGAATTATCTTGGGCTTTCAGCCAAAATGTAAGATGTAATCCTCTAGATCTATTTTTAAAACTACTACATTCAAGCCCACTCTTGGGTTTCACTACACAGTATGTCAAGTAGAATGTAAAAGAACATGGTCGTAAGGATGCGCAAGGGAGATGTTGACAGCTGACAAAAAAAAAGGCCACGCTCCATTGAGTCTACAGCAACTAAACTGCACACTCAATTATATTTCAAGGGAAACTTAATATCTTTCAGACCCAAACGGTGGCAATGAGAGAAAAAGCTGTCAGACAAACCGTGTTTAGTCCTGCCGAACACATTCCATACCCCATTTAAATTTAAACCACTTTATTAAAACAAACGATCACAGTTGCACAGAAACCCTGACTGAAAAATGCATCATTTAAATATCGGCTAAAGCTTCTAGTTCTTCCATAGGATGGAAATTCCTCATTGACAAAAGGAGGGGTGATTCTGCAGCTTCAGCACATTTGTATTAAGAACAATGCTGTTCTTGCAATAAAAAAAACATATATATATTTCCCATGTGTCAATTCGGACTACTTTTAAAAACACTCATGACCTGATGAATCATCAGAATACATTGAAACACTTCTTGACCGGCCCTGGTATATAGATATACTATAATTAAGCCTGACAAAAGCAGGGGGGTAATCTTGCTGTTTAAGCGTTTTGTCAAGTATTCCTCTTCCTCCGCTGTTAAACATCTCTTTATCTGCCCTTCTCCGCTACACTACTCTCCTGTGTCCTCAGGTGTCGCTTTATCCCTCTTAATCCTCTCCCATCTAACCATTTCCCTCACGTTGTCGCTCATCCACCACCTGTTGGGGAGTTCTTTCTCTCGTCGTTTCTTTGCCGTTTCACCTCCAACTTGCCCTTCCTGAGCCTCCATATGCATCCCGTTTCGGCTCAAACTCCGCCTCGAACCCTCTCGACGTGCATTCTGGTCGTAGCGTAAATATACTACTCCTGAACACCTGAACACCATCCTCTCTGCTCCAGTCCACAATTATGATTTTCCATCTAACCCCCCCCCCCTCCCCTCTTTAAAAATATGCAAACGCTGCAGATCCACTTGGAAATGGACGACATTACATGTGTGCGCCAATACACAAAATTGCACAGCGTTATATTCATACGTACGCACATTACCAAATAAATTTCCAATCTGTCTAATTTAGCTTACGACCATTCCATCTGCCCCCCCCCACCGCACTCTAACACACACACACACACACACACACACACACACACTACAAAGAGCGGTTAATTAATGAGCTACATTTTTTATCAGTGAAACTAATGAATTAGCCTGTGAGGGATAATAGGTCGCTGGATATGGGTGATGTGATGGATAAGTGCGTCTGTGTGACCGTGAAGCCCTGGATGTGTGTGTGTGCGCGCGTCTGCAGCGACGTAGATGTTGCCCGCATGTGTCCTTGCGCGTGAGCGTGCACGCCTCTTTATTTTCCAACAAGGACAAAAGCGCTTTGATCATCACGCCAGAGCAGAGCCTTGGTCTGCCACAGCAGCAATGTATCATGCGTCGCACACGTCCTCCTCACCGTCTCTGCCTTCTTACTTCACCCAGACTCATTCCCTACTCTGATCAAAACCACAGGCGGATCCGTCCAGAGGTGAAAGCGTGCACATCTGCGAGAACACAACAGTGGTTTTCACACCTGATCCGTCGCACCCTGTTTTCTCATTCTCCCGACAATCATGGGAACATTGTGCGATGTGTATTATAGACACATCGCACAATGTGTATTATAGACACATCGCACAATGTGTATGTTTTTGTATTTCATGTGTGCGTGAACAAAGAAAACTGTATCTTGATTCATAAGTAGCCTTATGGGTATTCCCTTTGTATTTCCCCCCCCCCCTTTTGTTTATGATCTATATAAAAGAAACAATGATTTTGATAATAAAATCAAAAAGCAAGTTCATTGCCTTCTCAGTGGTTGAATTATTACAACATTCAATAGACAAAACTTGTCATGATTGAACGCTTGCGTGATGAATCTTGCGCGTTGGGTAAGGATTCTTGCAAGAGGAATGCAGCTTCTGGGCTGATGATAACGCCAACGTGGTCAGCAGTCAGTCCGTTTCACTGCCTCCAGGTTGTTGCTGAGCACCGAGCACATCAAAGGCCAGCCTCAGTCTCGCATCAAATATGAGCTTTGCTCTGATGGACAGAGGTCTGATCTCTGTGCTGCCAACGTAGTCCAGCGTTACCGAGGAAGTCAAGCAGTTGTGTTTCGCCCGACTGCAGAAATGGAAAGTTGCTTCACATATGCTGTACCAGTAGATGAGACTGACAAGAGCAATCGTCAACATGTTCATTTTCAAGTCGAAAAACGGTTCTGGATTCCAAATAAATTGATTCAAACAGGCTAGCCAGCACCATCAGACTGCAGGACTCCAGCTGATACGGGCGTTTGTTGGTGTGTGCATTTCTAAAATGACTTTCTAACTATTTGACTCCAGTTCCTCCTCCACACACACGAGTCCTCATTGTCTTTGCCTTTCTGCCATCTCCTTTTACTTTGTTTTATAGAATTCCGATGTGCCACGTGAAGAGCACCGACAGCATTCCCTCCTCCCTCCTCCCGTCTCTTCTTCTATCCACAACTCCCTCCATGTCTCCTTTACCTCAGCCAATGAGACGGCCACTGCCAGGAGTGCTATTAAACTCCAAAACCATGTGTGGATTTAAAAACCCTTACAGTTGTCCTCATTACCCCCTCCCTCCTGTGTGCTCTCCATTATTCATCCTTCCATCTTCGTGGCCCTCTCTCCATCTTCTGCCAACAACTGTCGCGCATGTTGTTGCCATAAGTGCAGCTTTGAAATTCTAAATCTTGTTGTTTTTAGCTCGCAGCGCCTGCCAGTACTTGTATTTTTAAAAGCATGTTTTACATCAGCTGACTGGCAAAACAATGCAAATAGAGTGTCTCCCCCTGGAGCCCCGACTCATTAAAAACTTAATACTCGTTACGTGGGGAAACACTCCGCTCAACACAGCGAGCCTCTGACACCTCGAGAGCCCGCCTCTTTAAAACATGCTACAGCGCTGGGTGCACACACTGAGTGCACCCAACACACCGGGCTAATAAAACACACCGCTGCTGCACAAATACACTAGTACGCGTATCTCATCAAGACCTGCATTGAGTCAATTCAGTCGGTGACAGCTGCAGATGGGGACAAACCTAAATCAGGCCCGACTTGCCGCCCGAGCGGCAGGCTGGCTGGAGAGAGCGGCTGTGCACTGCGCCGAGGTTTTTAATGCCAGGTTTTGAGGCTGAAATTCAATTAAATTGATTCGACTCCAAATATGCTGAACCGCACAAAAGTCAGTCCAATAAGATTGCGCTATTGACAGCGGTGGAAGTTATGGCTGCCATTTCCCTCACTGAATAGATGGGGGGAAGTTCATTTTGGGCATCTCTTATGGAAATTCTCCCGCTGGACCCGACTGGGACACGAAGAGAAAACGAAATCTCAGGCATTGGCAAAAGATAGAGAGGACATGATGAACTGATTCTTTACATCTTGCAGCATCCCAATGAGCTGCTTTGTACTGTGGAAGTTGTCTAACTGTGCACTAATATTCCATTTGCGCATGGATCTTCTCAATACTATCCACAAGAAGTGGACTGAATTCCTAAAAACTTTATTTAAATATGAGAACTAAATATATAAAGCCTTTATAACCGAGGCTGTGTGATAAAAAAAACAAAAGCGCTACTCTATTGTTGCTCAGGGTCAAACACACAGTTAAACACTAAGAACGGGACGGAGGACACAATGGGATGTTGTGGGGCTTCTGGTGAAGGTAATTAAGACACTCATTGTACCTGCTGATCAAAAGAGTAACATGTTTGAGTCCGTTAATGTCGATCCTGCTCCCATTTTATCGTGTTTATCGCAACAGAAGTTATATTCTCCTCTTGACAAACTGCCCCCAACCCTCCCACGAACATTTAAACTCCTGGTGTCTCCTACGATACGGTAAGTTCGGACCCAAACTGAGTCAATCCAGTCTCGACACCCCGAGGCTCAGGATCTTTAAAATATATTCGCCTTCCTCTTACATTGGAACCCAAACTGAGTAAATGTATTCGCCGGCCCCCGGGGGCTCAGACTGATTAAAACATATTAGTACTATTATGTGGGGCGCCAGCATAAACAGGCCCCTGATCCCTCCTCTCCCCCGTCCTCAGCCCCAACTGCTCCTGCAGGGGAGGAGGATACGTTTGCCGTGTTTTTTTCAATACAGGGCCGGGAAAATAGCTGCGTGTTGACGCGTCATGCATTCGCCTGACATTGTGACAACCATTGGCTTCCAGTCCGTCCCCCAAAATGTCCAAATCGTCCTCTTTACCATCCTCTCCCGTGTCTCTCTCTCTCTCTCTCTCTGCCAGTGGGTGAAGACGGGAGCCTCTGCCCTGCCACGTGTGTTCCTGACAGTATTAGCACTCGCATCTCCACAGCTCCACACCGCCACCTTCCACCTGCCAAGCAATTTCTTCTCCACCGTCAATTCCCATCATCCCTCTCCAACCGTCTCAATCACTACCCCCCCCCCAGCTCTCCGTTTAAGCCAGGAGGACAAAACGCGACGTCAACAGTGACATTTTTATTGCGGGTTATCCCTCACCAATGGTTTACGCGTCGTGAAGACTATAATTCTTTCGGAAAAGATCATCAACCCACTCAAGAGGAGGAGCTGAAAGCAGTACAGTTTGGCCAGAGACCCCGCTATCTGTCCTAATTCTCCGGTCTCCTCCATCACTCTTTATTACTCTGGGTACTACTCCTGCCGACCTCTCCAGGATCTCTCACTTGCCCTCATTTTCTGCTCACTCCATCCTCATGTCCCTGCTCCATCTTCCCCAAAATGTATCAAGTCGCTCCCCCTCCCATCTTTTTTCCGTTTGGTATCCCAGTCCAGCGCCAATCCTGGGCGCATAACGGAGGTGATGGAAGTTATTCTGTCCTTGTCGGTGCCTCTTCCTCTGCCAATATCGCAACTCCAGCGACCCGCTCTATTTCTTAGCTGGAAAGCATTTGACGACCCTTGAGAGTTTCCTTCCTGCCACTTCTCTATCTGTCGTTTCATCCCCCCTTCTTCATCTTCGTGACATTTGGACAAACTTTTCACCCTCCCTCCTCTCTGTTTCTAGTCTCTACTCACCCCTAAAATATCTCCTCAGTCTTCTGTGGCTTCTCTGCCTTTCTTCCCTCTCGCTTACTTCCTCCCTCGCTCCTTCACAAGAGCTTTGTTGCACACAACCAGAAAACAGTTTTTCTCCTTTTGCTCAAGTCTGTTCCTCACTTGCACTGCTTCTCTTGATTCCTTGATCCTTGATATGCTTTTTTTTATCATTGTTATCTTCACTTTTACTCTGCTGTCTCCCCTTCCTTCCTTTAACTCCCATCACAGCTCCCCCCCCTCTCAGGTATGCCCTGCTTCTCAGTTAATGATAAAGTTTGACTGACATGGTGATGCTTTTCCTTTAATTACCAGATGATCAACAGTGGAGGGGATCTGGCCTTATGTGTCTCGTGTGTTACATCCAGAATCACGGTCTTCCTGGTCTCACATCGACCTCCAACAGCCTAGTCAGGAAGAATAGGTTCCTACTCAATAATAACTGTCCAAACACCCCAATAGTTACGCTTAGAAAATAGCACTCTTACTCAAACAGCTCAGCCGTGGTCTCTGCAGTGACTGGGAGTTACTAGTGCACGAATTAAGCTCGAAAACCTGAAATTGAACACTTGATGTTTACTTGACCTTTAACTGCGTGTTCCCTTTCAATCTGAAGTCCTTCTCGTCTCCTCCGCTTTGACAAAAAGAGAAAATCGCAGTAAGCCCTGAAAGAGGAACATGACCAAGTGATAAAAGAGTGGCACTGGAAAACGTGAGGCTCTGTCGCTTTTATCGCCTTTTCATTGTTGTAATTGGAATGTCTTTGGGGATCGATTGGACAAAACAAGCATTTTAAAGTCATCAAATGGGGAAGATGGGCATTCTTCACTATTTTCCATGCAGTCTACCCTCCAATGTCCATCATCCTTCCTCCAACACTCTCCTTTCGTTCTCAGGCACTTCTCTGTCCGACCATCTCATCCCTCATCGTTAAACCATCAGTAACTTAATCCCTCCTCTCTCTGCCTTCAATTCCCATCATGCAAAGATAACCAGCCATTTGCAAAACTGTTGAATTAATCCTCGAACTCAATTCAACCCTTCCCCACAAACCAGTCTCCTAACAAATACGTGTATGTACTACTAATACGTTGAGGATCAGAAGTGGAAACATTTTCTGTTTTTCCTCCGATCCAGAAAGTGTGACATCCTTGTGCTGCACAGAAGTCACAGGGAAGAGGTCAGTCGAATAGTTTGGCGCACAAAGTGCAGGAGATTGTGGTGTTTGGATAAATAGCGAAGAAGCCACTGAGTCCCATCTCATGCTTCAAAGTTGGAGTGGACTTTTTCGATATCTTTCTCTGTAACCTTTAGCGCTTCGAGTTGCCATAACACAACCATAAAAACAGATGAAATACACCGACTGTGAGTGCTTCAGATACATTCAACATAAACGCAAATGAGCTGCATTTCCAACAAAACTTATTTTCTTATGCAAGTCAGTGCTGCACATGCACATCATTTTGAAGAGATAAAGTTGTCTCTAGTTACCTCCATCCCTCTTCTTCTCAAGTACTCCCCCACCTCCATCACCCCCATTTGCCTCCCCCCCCCCCCCCTCACCACTCTCCGGTTGAGCAGACCGTCAGGGACACATGTCGCTAATTAACACCATCAACGATGCCTGGCTGCCACGGGGACTGGACGTAACCGTCGGCGACACAACGGTAAACAAATAGAATGTGTCATGAATGCCAATGCGCGTTTTCTGTGTAACTCCACACACACACACACACACTCGCACACACACACGGCTGTAGAAATAGCACAGACGTGTGCGTACACACGGACAAATACTTGGCTGGAGAATTCAGACGCGCACACACACACACACACACAGACAAAGCCACATAAACACAAGGGCGATATTTAGACACGTCCACACACACACACACAGGCTTTGAGTGTCGCAGCATCGGCTCGCCATGTCTGGGGATACCGGATGATTAATCGCACTCTGTACAGATGGCCACACCGGGGAGAGAAAGGGAGAAGAGGAAAGCTGTCCTCTCTGTCTCAGCATCTGTTGAGCATTCTCTCTCCCTCCCCCCCTACTGGTCTCGGCTGACCCTTACTCCTCTCCGTCTCTCTCTGTAGCATGCTAGATTCAAGAGTGGCTCTCACAGAGTCTTGCCAATGTGTCTACACGGCCCGCATTAATTACATTCAGTATTTCCATCTACTCAAACAAGCGCACTACACATGATTCGCCGCTTTCCTGTACACACACACACACACACACACAACCCCCCTGAACCGCTCTGAAGTCGGCGTATCCAACCTGAGCAGGGTCATGACGGTGATGGTAGCAAAGGGGAGCCATGAGTTGTATTAACGCCGAGTCACCCCCGTCTGCACTCCGATCTTTTAGACATGGGGGGAAAAAGACAAAAGGCAGACTGCAGGTTTTTGAAATGTATCCTTCGAAGCGTAGCGCGGGGTTCTTTTTGTTAAAAACTGAGACTAAAAGCCTCGATACATCTGGGCCCAGTGGGTTCAAATAGAAAGTGCAGCACACGCCAGGAAAAAACTAAAACGTCTAGTGACACTGGTTGGAGATTTGACTTAGCTTTTGTGAAAAGAAAAAGAAAATCCCTTTCTCCACAGTCCTATGCATCGCCACCGTCCAACACCAGACACACAGCACACCGCCGAGACGTCCGGCGGACTTCACTTTGGCTTTAGGCTTACATGGTGCTGAGCGAGCTCGGGCGTCTCGAGATTTTGCTTTATTATATAAAAAATAAGGAAAGGTCAAAGAAAATTGTACTGAAATATAATGCCACTGCTGAGGTCCTCGTCCCTCTGCTGAGCTAGCTTCAAAGACTCTATAGCGGGGAGAGGGAACATGGGAGTCCTTGATACAGAGACCCACCTCGTTAATGCAGGGCCGGCTGGAAGCTGGACTGTGCCATGAAGATGGATATTTATATATCCTGGGGTGGAACACTTTCAGAAATCCTGACATGTTCCGACGCCTGCCCTACCAAAAGGAGTCTGGAGCGTGCTACCAAAAGTAAATTATAAACCTTTTCCGGTATGGAGTTGTAATCAATTAATGAATCAATTTAAATTCCTATGCAGCCGTTCTGTGGGTTAAACCTCATTTCATTTCTTTAGGGTGGCACACTGCATACACGTCCATACATTTAAACAGAGCCACTCCAAAATAAAGCCATCAAGAAATAGAAACTGTAAATGTCAAGGGCCAAACTAATTAATTGTGAGATGGAATATTGTTACAGGTTAACATAACATATAACATTCAGGCTTTAAGTCATAATACAAAGACAGAATAAGGCCGTAGAAATATCAATTGGCAGCGAGTGGATATTTGTATTTCTTAAACGTTTTTGTGTCATATTAAATCCTAATTTCATCAATCAATTTATAATAGATTTTAATAAAATGTACCAATTAGGGTGTCCTTGTGGCCTAGGGTGGCATCTGTTTCCTGTTGTCTCTTAATAAAAAGGCATAACATGCCCTCTACATGCTAAATTAATCAATCTACTAATTAGATCCAATTAAAACCAGGAAAAGAGTTGAAACAGGTCTTCCAGCAGGATGCAGCTGAACGAGGAGCCTCTTTGGTCACTTTGTGTTCTAACTCTACACGAGTACTTTACACGTCAATCCTCCATAAACTGCAGCAGCACACGCGTTGTCGGGATGCTGAATTGGTGCATGTTGGACAAACTAAAATCAGCTTTACATGGGTGATGGTATCGCTCGACACTACGCATGGCTCTGCAGCCTCAGTTAAGTTTTGGAGGATTAGAAAAACATTCAGCCTCTCCTGGAGACGGGAAAATCAAATCAGTGTCCTTTAGTCCCTTTATTTTCACTTAAAAATTAAGTCGTGTTGATTCCCAGACATCAATTAATAGCTAAACTGCGACATCTGCTTAAAAAAACAATCAAAGTTATGTACAAGGTTTGGTGCCTTTTTAGCTGTAAACATGCTAACAACCGTAAAAAAGCCGAATAAAACATCGGCACTGCTGCAATGCATTCTGGTCCTTTTTGTTGTGGATTTGCAAAAGTGGAAAATGTATGATTAAATGACAACACTAGGCTTAGTGCGACATTTCTGGGCCCAACAGTGGATTAGCCACGGTGTGCTGAATGTTCGGATATTGCCAGTTTAGAGGCTTCGTCCCGGGCAGCGTCGAGCACATTACTCCCACATTCAGCCGAGCTATTATCGTGCAGCGGCCATAACGCTCTGCTGCACAGCTGGCTGGCTTCAGCATGACCCAACATCAGGCCACCGGACAGCGTCCAGCTTCTGACCTACACAGCCGGCCTAAATATCCCATTACTGCTCCAGGGGGAAAAAAACAAAAAGACAGCTTTTCAGGGATTCAGGGCAGACATTTTCTCATAATAAACAGCGTTTCGGCGGGGTTATAGGCCAAGGGTGGTAAAATTCATTCAGCTTATACCCGACCTCGGGAATTGTCAATGATTGTCAGCAGAGAAAACTCCCCAAAAAACTAGCGCGAGGGTGTTTCCATGAGTGGAAATGCATTTGTGTGATGAGCAATGGACACTCGGGAACCTGTGTGAGCCTGAAGCGAGTACATTACACAGGCGGAGCAGGCAGGGCAAAGGCAGAGACAAGAATGTGAACGGGAGCTAATGGGGATAATATGGAGATGGGAAACAAATGGTGCCGCCTGTAGGGCTGCAGCCCAGAACACCTCGAGCCGTCTACTCCAGATGAATGCGCTGTTTTCACTTCGGTGCTGAATTCCTGTCTAGTTCACGGGCTGTCGGCTGAACGTGAAACTTTTAAGACTTTCGCTACTTAATAGATCACCAAGTTCAACCGTTTTAACTGAATAATGAAAACAATTACCAAAACATGATGGATCGTGCAGCGTAAAAGCCATTTGAAGTCGCGTTTGCAGGGACCTCATATTTCTTAAGTCAACCAATACACGGAAACGCTAATTGAGTCCTCGCTTCCATCCATCGGGTGTCAACAGGTGAGTTCATTATCGTTATAAACACCTGATCAATGGTTCTGCTGGAGCACAGAGAGGCGAGACATAATTCCACATGGGATTTGACTGCAAACAGCTCATAAACACACACACACACACACACTCACACTGGCTTTCCCCTTTTCCCAGCTTATTGGTCCTCCTTCGTCTCTTTTCCCAATGTATCCGTCTTACTAACTCCTAATTTCCCCGTCTCCTCCCATCGCCTTTGTCATGTATGAGGGCAGTGATGTCCTACTAATAATTTAACTTGATTGCCGCTGCTCCCCGATTTCTCATCTCTTTGGTCCTTGATGCCAAAATGACCCTTTGTACTTTATTTTTGTCCATTAAGCAAATTACGAAAGAGCGGCTCAATCTTGACTCACGTCCCTTGAATCTTGTTTGGACTATTCTTTCTAAAAATGGAACCTTGTATTAAGTGTTTTCTCTGTAAAGCCCCTCCAGCTGCCACAGTGTTTGGACCAATTTAAAAATGGGAGCGTATTACATCGACCCTTTCTGAGCTCTCATGATGAACCTGTTGAATTTAAGATCTCACAAACTGCTGTTAAGGGCCCAGCTTATCTCCCGCCTCCGCTGACCTGTAAACTCTTCATGGACCGCTTTACCCCCCCCCCCCTCTCTCACCACCCCGGAGTCAAATTTCTTTTCTTCCCGGCTATTCCACTCTGTCCTTCGGTCACCCCTCCAAACGCTTCCTTCATCTCCCCCTCATCTCTCCTCCCTCGCTCTCCGTCTCCGTTCTGTTTTTGTTTCCCCATCCTGCAGGTGTTGCATCGTAAACACCCGCAGGACTTCAGGAGCCTCTTTTTAATGCGAGCAAACTGTCACACACACACAAATGTGCACGCACGCCTCCAGCTATGTGACCGAACCTAGACGACGAGCCGCGCATCGGCGAAGAAGACGATAAATGAAATGTTATGTTTACTGGTGCAATATCAAAAACTTAAATCCCTGTTTTTTTGCCGGCATGTTTGAAGCGCTCGTGTTACTGACCCCCCCCCCCCCCCACACACACACACACTGCGATGAACACTTCACACACCCCACAGTGGTTTGTGTAAACAGATCCCTCTCTCTCTCTCTCTCTCTCTCTCCCTCCATTCCTTTCTTCTCTGCCTTCACTCTTCAGAGGGCTCTTCATTTCACTGGAACGACAAATGAGAGGCTGGGGCCATCTGCAAGAGCTGATAAAACCACCCTCTCTCTCTCGCTCTCTCACACACACACACACACACACACACACACTCACAGATACTGACATACATACAGATGTAGAAACAAGGAGACCAATGCATACAGAGATGCAGAGGCATCACTAAACCTGTAAACGCAGGCACAGTTCGAGAACACACCACGATGCGGACGCACTAGGAAAAAGAAAAAGTAAAAGAAAAAGTGTAAACACAGCGTTGGGAACAACACACACACCAGACTGTGGTTATGTAGGACACACATGCTGAAACCTTGTAGACGTATTCTGCATGTCAAGTGGGAAATTAATAAAGGAAACAGAGCGAGAGATGAGATGAAAGGAGATGCCCAAACAAAGAAAGTGGGAAATGAACCATACATAGACCAACTAACTGCTTTGGTTGTCACAACGCGCTCATTAGTAGTACACACCGTATCTACACACGCATCTACCCATTAATAATACATTCGGCACAATACGGCTAACTGAGAAATAGGAAGGAGGTCATGTGTTTTGGGGAATCAGCGGTGGACCCGGGTCTAAGTGGTCCGACAAGAGGCTTCCTGCTTGAACAGGTCAAGACACGCTCGATTAATTCACCGAGCTTCTCCTGTTCCGTCCTCCAAAAAAGGGCCGCCGACTGATGCGTGAGCGAGCACCGGCAGAGACCGCCCGTGAATTATAATACACGCCGGCTCGTTTCAACGTTTGGGGAAACAAAAGGCTCGCCGGGGCTCCTGACATACTAATAGCTGAGACTTTTACAATGGTTACCGGTGGAGATCAGCCAGGAGGCTTTTTGGTTTGCCATTAACATGCACGGCTCGTCTGCGAAAGCAGACTTGAGTGGCCACGCTCTCAGAGGCAAACGCGGCCGCTGCTGCCGTCACTAATACCAATTCAAAGTTATGACTGCCTGAGAAGATGAGGTCAGATTCATCTTGCGATTGGGCTCGTGTCTGCGCTGCCTTGGCAACGGAGGGTCGCAGACTGTATGAAGTCGTCCTCGAGAGGGACGACTTGAAACGAGCCAACTTTGTTTGGTTTACTTGTACAAAGTACCTCTGGGCCAGATTTGGCAAGCTGTGCTGCGCTGCATTGGGATTTTACAGAAGTCGTATCCTACAGTATTCATAACAGTGAGACCTCGTTTACCACCATGATTCATCATATTTATATCAGACATGTTCACCAGAAAATCATGCTCTAGTCCAGATGATTCTGATAGGACAATTACTACAGTCCCATTTAAACCATTAAAGTATAGGTGTCATCGCTCATCTCCCTGTTTTAAAACACACCATGCTTTGCAAACCCAATGCAGCAAAATGTTCATCTTTGAGCTAAATCCGTCAAACTCAAACATCAGCTGTCATTGAAGCAGTCATTCAAGTGTTACGGAATAACAAACACTTTTGGAGAAAAGCATCTGCAGAAAATGTAATAAAGCACAGACATTTTGCACACAGTGTGCAAAAAAACCTGATTAAAACAGACAGACAGTGCAGACGTGGGGAATCACTCATTTAAGCATACAGTACTCTAATGTGAACACATTTATTCCTGCATCACACACACACACACGATAAGATAGGTAAACAACCAACTGAGAGACTGGAGAAAAGAAAATAATTACAGAGTAAAGAGAGAGTGGAAAATACAAACATGAACCCTGAAGATATGGGGACAGTGCAGACAGAGAGAGAGAGCTAGAGATAGAGAGAGAGAGCGGGATGGATGGAAAGAGAGAAAAGGAGGAGTGAGGCAAGCCATGGAGGCAATGACGGTTTGGAAAGGAGAGAGAGAGAGAATGACAAATAAGACAGTGTGAGCAAAAGCAAGAGGGAGGCATATTGTGAAAAGAGGAAACGGGGGACCAGGTGTAAATAAAGAAGAGGAGGAGGAAGAGAAGGAAGGAAGGAATCAGATTTAAAAATAAACGAGTTAGGGAGGGGCAGGGGGGAGGAATGGGGGACTAAGAAGCGACAAATAAGAATAAGATTTCCATGGAGAGCAACGGAAGAGGGAGAAGAGGAGAGGGGAAGGATGTAAGAAGAGACGACAATAGGAGATGTACAAATAAAGGGAGAGGGGAGGGGTGGAGTGGGGAGGGGGGCCGAGAAGGAAAACAACACAACGAGAGAGTGAAAATGAGATGGGGGGGGGAAGAAAGCCGAAAGTAAAGGGGAGACCCGCAACAACAAATCAGCAACACGAGAGGGCGGCGAGGGGAAAAAAAAAGAGCAGACAGAACAAGAGAGCCAGGAGTCGGGGAGGAGGGAGGGAGAGAGGGAGAGAAAGGGGCAGTAAATAGAAAGGAGACGATGCAAAAACAGGGTGAACGTAGACATGGCAAGAAATATGAAGCCGCAAAAACAAATCAACTAACGGAGCGGGGGGAGAAACGGGAACGCGACAAAAGGTACACGAGGGAGAGATGAGAAATGACGGGGAGAGAAAAGAGTGAATAACAACTAGAAAGAGCGGAGGGAAGTATGACATGGAAGAGGTGAGATGGGAAGGAGATAGCAGCCGAACAGACAAAGTGAAAACGGAGGAGGAATGACAAATGAGGAGGGAGCCGATCTGGTGGCGGAAAAAAACAACATAAACGACAGGAATATGAGACCGGAGGAGGCTCGTCGACAGCCGGTGACATTCAATTGTGGGACCACAAACACACCTGTCTGCACAGGTGTGTTACATATATATATATATACATACACACACACACACACTGGAGGTCAACAGAGTCAGCACAGATAAGGTGATCTGGAGTGAATGGGAACACGTCTCTTCTAGATATTAAGGTATTAGGTTGGAAACCGCCATTTTCTTTTTCCAAGACCGGGCTTAAATTTGTGTCTGCCTGTGAAGAACTGAAGAGGACATATGGAAATGGGAAGCGCTGCAGAAACAACCTTCAGCACCGAAAAGTTACAGCAACTACAGCTCCCAACTAAAATACTCCCCGAAACATCTTCATGCATGATTAAAGAAAAACCTGTTTGTTCTCCCCACGTGACTTTATTAATACTTCAATGATCATTTTCTCACCATTCCATTACGTCACCAGTTAGTCAGCAGATGGGTGTTCAGCTCTACATTGTAACTGACTTGCCTGGTGCAACAGGTTTGCAGTCACAGCGCTCAGACGGAGCTAGGTTACAGCGTGGACTCTGCTGTGCTGCACAGACGGCTCATTTCTTTAATTCACGCTTCATTTTCAAACGTATCTTTCCTCTCACAGTAATGATGTCTAAGTGTTTGGAGTTCCTGCTTGAAAATGTTGTCACGAAACCCATTCGCTGTATTTGGTTTTTCTATTATCGTCCTCCTCCGTGAGACGCAGCCATCCACTCGCGACTCCGTTTGCGACAGAGCAATTCCTCCAGAAAGGATTTATTATTCAAAGGAAACAAATGAAACGGGTAAACCGTTACAACTCTCGTAATTGGGAGATCTATACCGCGAGTGAGCGAATGAAGATTGAGTAAAAGAAATGATCCCGAAAATCTATCGCCCGGATCGTCTAACGGTTTTCGTTTGAGACACGTGGAACCAGGAGCGCTTCATCTGGAAATGAAGGGTGTGACGGGGGCATTTCAGAGCGTGCTCATGCATGTTTACCCGATACTCAATAAGCTTTTGTCTTCCAATGACAATAGATTAATTTCAGCGCATTAGACGCTGCTGGATGAGCTGCAGGAACGCCGTGAAAAACCTGCTGTATTGACCCATATGTGCAAAGTCAGTTGAAAAAATGCAATCAGGGCCAAAAACCTCAAACAACAAACACACCTCAGCACTTTCAAATGCCAAAGATCTGAGATTGAAATGTTTGTGACTCAATGTTATTAGTAATGATTTCTGTGCAGGGTTGGATATTATTAGTAATGATTTTTGGCTGGCTATTTTGATAAATGAAATTGCAAATGACACGACTGCACACAGGGAGAGGCTGAAGGGATGGAGAGGCATCAGAGCGGCAGAGAGGAGGGGAAGACAGTGAGACGGTAATTGGGCAATACCGCCAAACGCACGAGCAGAGAACCGAGTGGAAAGTGCACCAATGGAGGGGAGGGAGGAATAGAGATGTCACTCCATAACATATTGGGCTAATTTGAGCCTATAATCACCATGGCGATGAGTGGCAGAGGGGAGCGGGGAGCATTGTATATGAAATAGATGAGATTTGACCGGAGATTACGTGAAAAAAAAACACCAGGATGGAGACGCACACAGCTACAAAGAGGACGCAGAGTGACGGGGTTCTTTCTCTGTGACACACACACACACACACACACACAGCCGGAGTAAGTCGGCTCACGTTGGAGGCTCTCTCCATGCCTGAGCCCTCAAGGTCAAAGGTGGCTTCTTTGGAAATGGTCCGGTTCATGCGCACACTTTTTACAAACCAACCAAGAGACTGAATAAAGTCATGGAAAGTCATTCATTGGATAGTTTTGGTGGTCTTGCATCACACATAAGTAAAATAATTATGAGGTTTTGATTCGTCGCAGGTATTCAAACTTTGTTTTTTACAGATTTTACTGTAAGGAAACAAATAACCCATTAACAAGGTAAACTGACCCAGCATTCTAGTCAATAGGAACCAACATTTGGGGTGAGCGATCAACCCATCTTGCTGTGTTGGATTAGCTCATGTTCTCTCCAACATTTCACTTTTCTTGTGTGCTACAAGCACAAACCACCCGAGCTCTTTCGCCACCGATTACATAGACGACTGGCTGCTTTGTTTGTACGGCCATGAAGAAAATGAAAGACACCGGCGAGCAATCATGACGCTGTGGACGGGGTGGTGTTGATGGTGTGCAAATGGAGGCGTTTACGACGACGTGGGACGCAAGACAAACTCTCCTTCCTTTAATTTGAACTAATTGGGACTTTTCAAAGTCAAAGTTCTTCTGAGGATGCGGCACACGCGCAAACAAACAGACCAGCGTGCACACACACACACACACACAGTAAAACAAATGATTAATACACTGAGTGACGAATGCAAATGTGCTCCATAAAAGAAACAAACAAGAGAAGGCTGGGGTGGGGTGGCAGGAAACAGAGAGACTGATGCGAGTAGCACTGGTTGACACAATGGCGGAGAAGAGACAATTGATATATGGGATGAATTATGGGAGGACATATTAATTCCTTTTCTGATATTCAAATTTGGACTGATAAGGAATAAAAGAGGGTGAAGAACTCCCTCCAGGCGACAAATACTCGTGAGTGAGGGTTTCAAATTCCTCTGGAACTACATGGGTTGCTTTGGATTATTAAAACAAAGTCCACTGCACAGCACATGACAGAGGGAAGGAAGGACGGCAGAGGAAGAAGGATTTGGCCTTATTACCGGCTGTCTCTTTGTGGAGGCATCAGAGAAGGTGGGACGGGGGGGGGGGGGCGAGAGAAACAGCGGGGCAGAGACAAATAAGGTGAGGAGGAGGAAAGGAGACATGGTAGGAATGTTAAAAGAGGACATTAGAGGAGATCAATGGACGGACGAGTGGACGGAGAGATACATCTGGAAGTGAAAAATGAGAAATTAGGAAGTAGTTTGGTAGGATGGAGAGGAAAAGAGGAGAAGGACAGAGGACGGATGGAAGGGTCAGCCATGATCGAGTGAAAAGAGATTGATGGACAGATCAGCAGAAGACAAAAGTGAGATCCCTGCTCCCTTGTTGATGCTATCAGTTATAGACAAAGACAAATAGCACCCCCCCCCTTCACTCATCCCTTTACTCCTCTGATACTTAGTATCAGATTGCTCATGTTTTTGTCTCTTTTCCTGCCGTGTACAACTAAGCCGTATTTACCTCTCTTTGGCTGACAGGCGTAACATGATTTTGGGCTTCTGTAAATTGTCTTTATCATCCACTTATCGAGAAAAGGCTTCACCCCACTCGTGCTCGTCGGAATCCGCGGCACACTTCGCCAAGCTAAACTGATCCCAGAGCTTACGCGCCGAAAAAGGTTGGGCGGACGCGACGAGTGTCTGCCGAAGACAAATAGATCAAAATACAAAATGTCAAGGTGCTGCTTTAATACTCCCCCCCTCCCCCACTCCAATCCCCCACTCCCCACCCCGCTTGCTTGATCTCGAAGCACGTAGTCCATCCCTCGCTGTCACTGTCGACGGAGCCGCCGCTACCCTCCTGCTATGACATCCATCACTCATCCTCGTCTCCCCCTTCATCCCTTGCTTCACACCTTAAGTCTTATTATCTCCCCTCCACGAACCCATTCTCCTTTACCTAAACATTTTAAGGATAAGGCAGACAGAATAGCCTTTACTTGAATCAGTTTTATGCACAGCGGCGGCGGCGACATTAAAAACACTATTCACCTATTATCTGACATATTCCAATACGATGACACAACGTGCAGATCTTTCTCCGGACGGCGTTTTGCTCCCACAGCAGCAAAGCTTTCACTCACAGAGCTGCCAATTAAAAACTACTCTTCCTTGCTGCTTCTCAGTACCGCATGAAGCTATGATGAATATTTATATGAGCATGGATCATTTATATACATTTTGCGTTCGGCTTCTGTACTGGTGGGAAGATCAAATGGTCAGGAAACGGGGTTGAGTAGTAATTCCATGATCAGCCTTTCGGACGCCAAACACCTCACAGTGAGTTATAAAACAACGCGGTACAAATCTGTTCTCTATGTTGGCAGCACAACATTTAAATGAATGAGGAGATGCATCCCCCCCCCGATGTCAGCAACACGGCAACACTCAAAGCAACCGTTTGCAGCATGTTCAGTCCTCATTGAAAGGGTACAGAAGTGCCTTCAGAGTGTGAACTGCCTGCACTGATATGAACAGCACCAGGCAGCCATAGTGCAGCCACAGCGCAGACAGTGCACCAGCGCGGGGTCAGACCGTTAAATAAAAGCTGAGTAATGGCTGTTTTTGATACTGCTCTACTTCTCTCGGTGCACGCAAGCCATCCTGCCTCGTTTGCTTCTGGTGCTCTCCGTATCTCTCCTCGCCTATTTCTTATACCTGCTCTGGAAGCTCCATTAAAAGGAGATGAGAGAGATAGAAGGCTCTACTACGCCCGTTCCCTTTATCGCCCCAGAGGAGAAAATGAAAGTCAAGGAGATGCAAAATAAGGACGGACTCGTTACCGGTTGAACCCGTTTTGCTCTCTGCTTCCGTTCCGTTCACAAACAGCCATCAGTCTAAAACGTGTTCCTCCTCCTCGTCTTGGTTCCTTGAGCTCTTCCTCCTTTAATTCTCACCTGAAGACCCTATTTCCCATCTCTCCTTCTGCTCTGCCGTCTTCATTTCTTCAGGAGGATTAGAAAAGCTTTCGACACTCTACAGTGACAGCTGACTTTTGTGGGAAACGTAGCCTCTCCACTTCAGTGAATGGCTCCTGCCCTCTCCTGTTGACACACAGCAGTGTGTGTTGAACACACTGGGCAGTTTCCCCACAGCGCTGTCACCGCGTGAGTTCTAGTTAAAAGTTTCGATGCCACTGCAGCATCCTTCGAACCGCGGCCGCCCGGCTATTTGCTTCACATGTGGGCGTCCTGCAGCGCGGTACCCGATACATCAGGATCGACTCCGTCTCCAATCGTCAAAGTGAATTATCAAAGTTACACCTCACGTGGCCAGAGGCCCATAGCGTGACGGCTGCCCCACCGTCCTGCCATTCACCTTTCAGTCACTTTCGGTCACAGCCCCTTGGGTCATTATTTATTCATCTGTCCCTCATTGCGTTCCCCGCTTTTCCGTGTTGATTGTGTTTGGGTTCATTCATTTTGCATGGTAATGGTGGGAGAGGGGGGGGGGGTTCATTGATGGACTCAAATTCACATGAAATTAATCTGAGTGCACAACACCAGCGTTTGTTTCTCTCCCTCGCTCAGAACCCGGAGACAGATGATTTGTTTGATTGGAAAAGCCACCGGTGCACGTCCGATCCAATCAAATCCAAGGACCCAAACGTCGTCGTCGCCAGGCGGCAATGGCAGTATTTTATTCGCGGCATCCATCACAAGCCATGAGAAGGTGAGGAAAGGTAAGAAACCAATAGGGCCTCTCAGAAATGTATAGTTTTCCAATTGCAGTAAATTTGATTTATCATTGGTCAGCCTCCCTGGTCTGCTGGTCTGCTCATTTCTGACAGGATACTGAAGGACACCGTGTGCACAGAACATTGTAGTTCTTGTTTTTTGTTATATTTTCAGCTTATCTAAACTGTTAATTTCAGTTATTCCCCCTCCAGCAGAATCCTCCGACGTTTAGCAGAGTCTGGGCGACAGACCAAACACAACTACGTAGCCATTCAGCCCTCAAGGCTTTTTAAGCACTGTGCTCTGCTGAGGTCAAAATCACCATTATCTCTGCACATTATCTTTAACACACGGTTTCATTCGTTTTCTTCCTGATAAACGACCGCTGCATTCTCATTTAACCTTGCATTAACTAATGTGCCATTTCTACTGTTTCAAACTGGCTCTCATTAGCATTTCATTATTTGTAAAGTGCTTTCTAACACCGCTAAGGCCAAAAAAAAGCTAATAGAGAGTCGGCAAAAAGAAACGCACTTCAGAAGGAGGAGGATGGAGGATGATTGGGGGGGGCCCAGGGTGAAGGGCAAAAGGACCTGACAGCAAAAAGCATCCAGGGATCAGACCTCATCAACGAAGGAGAGATTTGTAGAGACACGATGGGAAATGGCACATGGTGTGTAGAGACACAGGATGTGGATGGATACACAGAGCACTCGTGTAAGGACGCCTGTGTCTTCTCATGTGTGAACTCTGTCAAAGGAAATCACTGGTCCTCTCACGCAGACTCTGAATCCCACCAGACAAAGATTTTTACTAAAAAAAAACAAAATCCTGAAGACCATGGTCTGGGTGAATACTCAATTTTGAATTGGCTGCAGGATTGTCCATTAATTCCTGATTTGATTGATTCCTGAATTCCTGTTCACCATTCTCCATGAATGGGCTGGCTACATTAAAAGACTTACAGTCACCTCACATCCTATGCGCTACCAACATTGCTACTTCAGGCTGCGGCAGACATAAAACATGGCTTCTGATTTGTTGGCGATATTGATTTGGGGACAATGACATGTCTGGATAGATAGCTAGTATAGCCATCTATAGTTAACATATTGGGTATTAGCAAGCCTCAGGGCTGCCAGAGAAACTTTAGATTTTGGTTGCAAAACAAAAACATTCATGATTTTTTTTTTTGTTCTTTGGCAAGTGGCCATGCTGTAAGGGGGATTATCAGGAATTAATGGACTTCACGGAGGCAACCATGTCTCCCATTAATTCTCGACCAATGGACACCTAGTCGGTCATTAGCCCTTACATATACCCCCCACCCACACACACACACACACACACACACACACAAAGAGATGAAGATGAACACTCCCATTCAGTCATGCATACACAGGGACAAAGGGACATCATGTCGTACTAATCGCAGGCCTCACATGGAAGTGTGCGTTTCATAATTACAGCCATGAAAGCGACTATATGGATCAATGTGACGGACCTATAATTCTAGCACTGGCTGATCTCTGCAGCTGCGACTGTGAACACATGGGCACCGAGGACATTCTGTTATCTCTCATTACCACAAAGCTGTTTCTTGTTATAATGCCGAATGGAACGACAGTCTGTGATGGCGGTACTATAAATACCACAGAGAATCAACCCTTTGCCTTTTTTTCATAACTTTTTTAGTTTGCTGCTCTCATTTGCCTGGTACGAGTGGTCGAAGCTCTCAAAGGCCGATGCATTGTGTTGCACGGGGCACACTTTCGGCTAGGAAGAAGACTTCGTGACACATTTTGCATGATTAGAAGAGAGATTAGGGTTGTGCAGATAATCTTGGAAGCAAAGAGCTTAACGTGCCCAGTTGGGATCTGGCATTTTACCGCTCAATGTTGAAACTGAACAGTAGCTCAGTCCGGAGCAAGAGAGTGCCAAGAATGTGCTCAATGCACCATCTCAGGGAGCATTTGGTTCTATTATGGCTATCTTTACTGGAACAGTGTGTTGTCTCGTAAGTTAAATCAGATGTTGATTTATTGGTTATTCACTTACAAAAACAGTTCAATTTGTTAAGCTTGGCATGACGCGGCAATAAAAACAAACTGTAGAAAGGCATGAAGGCGGGACTACTGCGAGTTGTCTTTTTCTCACCCATCAATCAAACAGAACTACTTGCAAACACATAGTTTTGCCACATCATCTCAGCCTGCAGGCTTTCTCTGGACTTTGTAAGCGGCATGTCAAGAGGTGAAGTGTCTTGACACACCTGGTCTCTCCCTTCAAGTCTTCAAGTCCTTTTAAGATGAGCCCTACCTCAATCCTTCCCGTGTCCGGTTGGAAGCCTCTGGCCGGGTCCTCGGTCGTCACTCGGCACTGGATCGCGCAGCCGTTCACCCTGATCTTGTCTTGCTTGATGCCCAGTTCTGGCAGGCTGCGGCCCTCACACACATGCAGCTGGGCATGCACCAGGTCCACACTGTCAGAGAGCGAGAGCGAGAGCGAGAGAGCGAGAGCGAGAGAGAGGCGATGCGGTGAATAAATTGATTGAGGCCCCGGAACATGGTGTGATTAGCCCTTAATGCCCCTTGATGTCACTGGGGAGAATATTTGTTCTGCTTATAAAAAGGTGTAAAAGATCAGTAGGGCCTTTCATCCAATATAAACATCTCAAGCTATTCATGGCCTCCAACCAGACTGAGGATGTGAGGATTTCTTTTTTTCCCCAGCACTACCCATTTGAGCAAATGAATCTGCGACGCGTGACGGGGAAACAATCCCTCATGGATACCTGTTCATAGCTAAAACAAAGTCGATTAAAACGAAAGCTAGGTTATAATTTGATGTTTCTGAAACAATGGCCTCTGGGAAAACAAGCAGCCTCCAAAAATACAGTTCTATCTAAAAAACTAATTAGCAACATAACTTGTGTTTGCTAGGTGTGCTTCAGCATGGAGAATCTCAATTAAATAGCTCCAAGGAAATGTAAAAAAGTCAAAGCCAAACACCTGAACGTCTGAATTGAATTAAACTGACTTTCATTATCATTTAATTATTTGTAAAGCACTCTGCGACACCATTAAGGCTGACAAAGAAAAGCTTTTAAAGATTAAGCAAAAATAAACAAAAAGGCAGAGGAGAGGAGACGATGGGGAGGAACTAGAATTACCGTCTCTTGGTACTACGCCAACCAGACAAGTTGCAGTTTACATCCCTTACAGTCCAAAATGTCATTTTATCCTATAAATATGTGTACGAAATTGTCTTAGCTAGCATATGAATTGTTAGGGCATATATCCAAAAAGTCACAAGGGACCTTTGGCCATCAAAATCGAACAGTCATCGTTGAGTCCATACATCTGTGGCAAATCTGAAGAAATGAACAGAGCAAACCAGGTCCAAGCATATGTAGACCAGTGTTTTCTGTGCATACATGGCGTAGCATTGCACAGAAGCCTGAAGCAGGTTTATGATGAATAAATTTTTTTTTTAAAACAACGTCGCAGTACGTCAATGCAAATGTGACCGGGCAAATAAATGCACATTGTGTGACTCAGTTGAAGCATGTAAACTTCTGCATATTGATGATCTCTGTGATAAAGGTTCATCATGACGAAGTGGAAAGCATTACACCGAGACTGCCATCTGCAACAACCCGACATATGAAAATCACTGCTCGGGTACAAAAGTGAGGGAAAGAAAATTGTATCTGTTATTGGTTGCTTTATCCATCTTTATTCAATTTCAAAAAGATAAAAATGTCTTCAAGACCTGTCAAAAATGTTGCCAATTAAGAACGATGTTTGAGTAAAATACACCGTGCAGTGCTGAGCGGTTTGTCATGTCAAACAAAACACACACACACACACACACACACACATGATTACATTATGCAAATTCTTATTCAGCAATTACCCAATATTAGAAAATATTTAAATAAGAGAGGGACATAGAGACGTTATTTTCTTCCATTTCCACGAGTTGTAACCTCATCTGTATGCATTTATTTAAATGTGAAGCTCAAATGAGACTTGCTGGGTTAAGCTTCATGACCTTGCACAATCTTAACGCGCTGCCCAAAAAATGTACGAGAGCACTTTGTCATCCTCGTTTTCTGGATCACATTTTAAAATGCGGCAGTGGACGGACACAGAGGGCGGGGACACACACAATGCCTTTGCACTCGAGCCGCCGCACTTGAGACAAGCGGGAAGCCTCTGCGCCTTGACGGGTGAATGAGAGACAGGACACACACACACACACACACACAAGTAAGCGAGCTCAGATCTTGGACACCGTCTTGGCTTCCGTCTCCTTAATGTCTCAATTGGCTGGTATCCACATTCTGGCCAAACAGAAGGACAATTATGCATCAGCCGGGTGTGAAATGTGTTGGTGGAATAAGCAGATCCAATCTTGATAGCTCGGAGAGGCGCTAACGTCGTGTTTTCCGTTACACTTTCATGAACACGCGGGTATTTATGGAAACTGGACAGCTCCGCTCGCGTCCTTAAATAATAAATCACGAATGCGACGAAATGAGTCACATTATGAGCGATGTCCCCGACAGCAGTGCTTGGAAACGACTCTCGGTTTCCCAGCACTTTATTGTTTAATTAGGATGCCAGCTTGTCTCCAGACTTAGATTAGTTTCTTGTCTTTGTGGGGTCCGACACATCGTCGGCTCCCCGAGGCTACGGTCCTTTAAGGACACTGTGAGGAAACAGTTTGCCTCTCCTGCTCTCTTGCGTTTCAAATGTTCTGCCAAGAGATAACCGATTGAGGATTAAGCGGCCTGATGTGCTCGTGCATTTACTCTTTTAGATTCTTTCATTTTACACTAAACACGCTACTCCGTCGTGACATTGCACCTTGAACTTTGACCCTCTCGCGTAAGATCTTTTTCTGGTAGGACGGATATATTGACGCACGTGAGGACAGCGATGACAGAAACTAAAGCTGATGTAGAGTTAGTGTTTGTTTTCTTGTGAATTTGTTCCGTCAGTAGTCCACTCATTACCTAATCACTCGTGAGAAGTGAGGTAAAGGAAAATAAAACTCCCATAAGTGACATATTAGTGTTCACTGAGAGCTGCCTTTTCCCAAAGATGCAAGTAAATTAATTTCACTGGCAAACAAGTCAAACTGAACACTTGGCATCCATGCATGGACTTCCTTTTTTTTTTTCAATCAAGTTTGTCCTAGTTTATTTTTTTCCCCTGGCATAATTCTTATACTTTGAAAACATAAGGCAACACTGATTGAATGAGGACCCTCGAGGGCTTATAGAATTCATTGTATACTAATTTCACTCAGACAAATTAAAGAGCCCGCGGCAACATATGTCCCTCAGTGCAGCCAGATACAGAACGAAAGTCCCTCGTATCATTAGCAAGTTCCACAAAAAGGCGCTCTCAATAAGAGTGCGTGGCGGTGAAGGCTGCCGGCCGCAACAGTTGGCGACACTCTTGTGTTGGAGAAAACTGAGGATTAACTCACCGAAGACAGTGCGGAGGACTTGAAACAGCTGTGGGACAGCATTGCCATCAGCGGGGGATTCTTCAACACACACTAAAAGTGTCTGAGAACCAGTGTTTGAAGTTTTCTCACATGTTTTTATGACACAGATCTTAGACAGATGCATTGTTATGCTGCGGAAACCGTTCCAAAAAGATTGTTTTTAAATTTACGGATCAATAAATGTGCCCTGTGCACAAAAAGTGTTTAAAATGTAGCGAGCACAACTCCAGAAGTATTTACCCATGACCAAAACGAAACAGAATTTAAGTTGTCCCCTCTGCTGATTCTTAAATATAATCTTAAAAGATGTCGGCCTCAACTTCTTTAAACTCTCTCCTTATTGCGCATGTATCATGTAAATACCCATAATGCACTGGGCACACAGCAGGCTGCATGGCAGTTGAATTATGTTTTTTTTGCCTCGAGCCCCAGCAGCAACCAAGAAGTACTCCTGAGCTGCACCGCTACCCGGCCCGCGGTCTGCTCCGTGTCAATTAGTTGGTGGGAACTTGATTAAACGGGAATTTATTTCGGAACATGCAGCATGTAAGCACAAACTAAACGGAAATAATCAGGTCTTACAACTCCGTTTTGAATAAGGCCCCCTCTACAGTACGGGGCCGCTAGATTACAATCACGCACTAACGGCGGGACCTGCCTTGAGGCCCTCGTCGTTTCAGGTGATAGAGGGTTTAGCGGTGCATATTTCCCAAAATCAGCAAATAATCACATTACAACAAGCCAAGTGGAAAATCACACTCCGTTTTCTGGTAGAGCCCGAGAAAGTCCAGGAAACAAACATCGTGATAAGATACGCTTTTTCTTCTTTGTCAGCAAATATATAAACCATTAATAGCATCATTAGACTCATTTTGGATACATTGTTAATGTTTCACGAGTGCCTTCCCTCTTTCTTCTGACATATTATTTATGAATTTGCAAATTCACACCATCTGCATCCCTGCACATCTCTCCAAAACCGTCATTTAAAATTTCCCTAAAACAAAGCACCCGAAGAACGTCAGACAAAGTCATTTTAATGTCTCCCACTGAGGCATTGTGTTGGCTCGCATCGGGCTCCCGATGCGTCAAAGGTGTGAACTTCTTCTTCATTTCTTCTTCAACTGTTTTAAGATGCCAAGCATAATGCGGCATGTCTCCTCTCCTGCCTGGCACCTCTGACTGCTCGCCTCTGCCTTTCTTCCGGGCTGCCAACTTGATATTTGATCTCTGACAATTTAAAAAGAGAAGACGGAAAGAAAACCCCCACAAGTGTCATAGAATAGAAGTCTACACGCCGAGCACGTCGTTTTGAAATTGGCTGCTCCCGTCTGTGCAGCAACCCTATACAGCTGATGAAATCACCAACCCGCCAAGAGACGCATGTATTTGACAGCAGAGCCACATGGAGGCTCAAATTATTTACAGCTCAGCGTTGGCTACGTTCCCGTAAGCACGATATTAACGAGATTTTATAGCCGCACCTGAGAAGTGTTTTTGTGGGATAAGCAGCGTGAATCCTTCCCAACTGACACGCATTCCTTATATCGATAAAATATATCAACATCGATGCTGCAGACAGCTGAAACTAAACAAAAAGAAGTCTAGGGCATAGAGTATATACACACACACACCTCTGCACCACAGCTTATATTAAAAAAAATTAGAGTTTCAATGTCAAAGTCTGTCTTCAGTTGGAGGTATATTTTGGTGGGAAAGCACTGAAGCAGAGCATTATGACAGCAACATTAACATCGGGCTGGTGGTTTTAATATGGTGACGAAGACGTATTGCTTATTTCTTTCGCTTTGATACGTTTGATGTGTAAAATGTTGCATCGTTATGAACACGTTGGCTTCTTTCTATATCGTGATGAAAGGCTCACGAAAAACACACCACGGCTTTGCCTTTTGAGCAACCGATGGGTCGCAGCGCCAAAGAAATTGGTGTTAATATACGTCGATCAAAGCAGACGGTGTGCTTGTGAAAGGGCGCGTATGCATTTCAAAGCAAGAATTCACATTCCCCTTTACTAAAGAGCATCGCAGAACTACTGCGGGTCATCTCCAGAGTACAATGAAGGTTTCATTAAAATCCAATGCTATTAAAATGAACTGTCGTGTCCGCCCTGAGTTATGCAGGAGGGGAGATTGCCAGGGTTGAGGGGGATCACAGCGGAGGATGTATAACGTCCCGACCTCTGAGGGGAGGTTGAGCACCTGCAGACTCGTCTCAAAAATGTGTATGTATGTATGCATGTAGAAATATCGGAGAAAGCACTCGTGATGTCGGCCACTTACACACGCAGGCCGCGGCCACGCGAGGCTTACGCTCACTGGAGCCGTCCCCACTTTATCACAGGCGAGCACACGCGGAAACTCTGTCTCGATCTGTCACATGTGCGAACGCCAACGCGCCCACACACACACACACACACACACACACACACACACAATGATGGCGGAGTACTAATTGCATATCATTTTCAGTCGTTTCACTCGGAGCTCGTTTAGGGAGAAGAGGGTGGCTGCACGCCCAGAACTAACAGGGAGAAAAGAGTGAGAAAAGAATACAGTGAGGAGAGGAAGGCAGCTTGTTGTGGCTACAAGAGATGAAGAAATATGACGGCAAGTTAGGGTACATATGATATTGAGATCCGCAAGGATGGGGGAGATTGAGAGAGAGAGAAGTGAAAAAGAAGAGACGAGGTGACAGCTGTATGTGAGGGGAAGCAAAGGGAGTGGGAGTGTGGCGGTCGATAAAAAGCTGGATGCCAGAACTGAGAGAGAGTGATGGGAAGAGTGGGAGCGTGGAGGAGATTTGGATTTGGCCTCGCTCAAAAGGATAAAAGAAAAGCAAGGCGGGAGGAAGATGGAGAGAGGGGGAGTTGGGATGGGAGTGGGAAGGATGACAAAGATGAAATGGGAGAGTGGGACAGGAGGGGAGGGATTGAGGAGGGAGGCATGACTCAGGGAATGAGATGGGAGGAAAGGGAGGAGAGGAGGCGGGTTCATCGTCAGGAAAGAGTTTTGAGAGGCGTAAGAGGAGCTTAAAGCAACAGTTCAACATCGAGGGACGAATGCTGAAACGGCATCTTGATCAGAGTTAGATTGTAGTTGGCTGTAGCAGCAGCCTGAAGACGGTTAGCTTTGGTTAGCATCAAGACTGGCAACAGGGAGACAAGGCTAGCCCGGTGGATGAGGGGGAGAAGTTGAAGTGGTGGAAGAGAGGAAGTTGGGTCTTTCGCAGAAAGAGGAGCACAATTAACCCATAAATTTAAAAAAACATGCTCAATCCTATCCTATTCCTCTTTATTGCTTTTTAATTTCACTCTCACCTTCTCCTAAAAACCCTCCCTCCTTGCAGTGCTTCTCTCTCTCTTCTCTCTCTCTTCTCCTTCCATGTTCGCTCCCCCTCCCCATGTGGCCTCCAAATGTAAAACATTTACTCCTTTTGAAGTGCACACTTGATTTCACAACTTCATTTGAGCGTTAGTCCGCAGCGTATCAGGGTGTGTGTGCTCTCCATTCGGGTTGCTCTTATTCACATAAAACACATCTCCGGTCAATACATTTTTCAAGATGGCTCCGGGGCTAGTGGTAAAGAGCAAGGCTGAAATGCACGTCTCATTCCAGTCAAACTAATGCAGACTCTTGTCTACCAAATGTGAGTGCACACACACACACACACGCACACGCACACACACGCACGCACGCACGCACGCAAGTGGGGCCTGCAGGAATGAAAAGGCAGAAAAACAAGAGGATAACAGAGAAGGTGTTATCGGTGGAAGGCGAGGGAATAGCAGGGATGGATGAACACAAACAAAGACAAACAGTATAAATCACCTGGGACCTGGAAGAAAAGAGGCCCGGAGAGAAAAATAAGAGGACAAACGGAGTTGGAGTAAGGTGTGACGGACAGATGGAAAGGACAAGAAAGACTGGTAAATAGAGCGAGAGAGAGAATATGAAACAGAAACAAAGGAATATGACACCAAAAGACGGGCGGTGAAAGGCGGCGAGGAGGAAGGCATCGCGCCTCCCGTCTCGTTTTGTCTGAATTTCATGAGATGCTTTTAGACAGCGAACGGAAGGAAAAGAGGGAGCCTGCTGAGGAATGGAGAGACAGATGAGTCGACTGCATGAGAGACAGGGGGGGGGGGGAGGAAATAAGAATTTGGAATCATTGTGGCATGAGGATGGCATTTTGACATCAATTTAGTTGGCAGCCCGAAAGCTACGCTGCCTGTTCGATACGCCAATGCAAACAGGACAGGAGACGGAGGGAGAGGGGGGTGAAGGGGATGAAGAGAGGGGGAGGTTATTAATCACAATTTATCAAGAGGAGGCGAGGGTGAAAAAAAAAGTCTGAATGGTGAGGAGGAAGGATGGATGGAAGGGAGAGAGGAGAGACGACGGAATAGGACGCATAAGACTCACAAAAAGGAATAATTGTTTTTCCAATTACGGTGGAAAAGGGCTGGAGCTTAAAATGTGTTGAAAGAATCGTTTTGGGTAAACAGAGACATTTACAGAAGAGAAACAGTTGGAGAGCATAAGTGGAGGACGACAAGGAGGCAGTGTGTGTGTGTGTGTGTGTGTGTGAAAATATGGACGGCATATGGACGGCGCGCACACACACACACACACACACACCCCAGCAGACACCCAGACACGAAAACAAGATCCGATCCGATTTCCTTTTCAGCTCGCTTTCTCCCCCTTATTTTTCTCCGGCCTCACTATGAACCTATTAATTAATTCCTGCTCTCCTTGTTATGGAGGAGCGAGGAGAGGAATGCAAAGTGACTCCGGCGTCCAGGAACGAGATGAGAAAGGCCGCAAGGAGAGAGGAGAGGGAGGGGAGAGAGAGAGGAAGGAGAGGGAGAGCAGGTTGATAAGAGGAGGAAGGAGACAGAAATTAAACGATGGAGAGGCAAAATAATCACAGTACAAATGTAGCAATGCTACAAACAGCACTGTTTTTGCAATACATACTATTATAAACGTATTGCTGTGATGCTAGAAGGAAAGGAAACAATCATCTCATTAAGCTCATTCTATTCAGCTGTTGAAGCATCACCCCCGTGCTACACACTCTTTAAACAGCAATAAGTCACTGTCACAATCAACTGTGAGACATCAGATAATTACCACAAAACAAACAAGAGCATCGGCAACAGCTTTCTTTCACGCTGCATTTTTTTAAATGATGCGGAATCTGGTGGAAGCGCGGCAAATATTCACACAACAAAAAGCTTCAGAGCGGTCGTTGAAAAAGCTCGTGCAGAGGTGAGTTGGAATGAAAAACATCCTCCACCCGCTATATGCCACATGGTCGGCCACGGCTGCATTCATCAATTATTGCAACCGTGGAGTGATTCTGTGGCGATTCGGTGATCAATGAATCGACTAAACGCTTCCTTTCAGTCGCGTGTTCACGTATTTAGGCCACACACAGGCCATAAATGTCTGTCGGAGGCTTAAACACCCGATTTCAGATCGCTGCCCGAGGTGTGACCATTAAAGCGTGAGTGAGCGCTCTAACACACGAGGCCTGGATTGGTGGTAAAATTGATGTGCCGAGGTGCGTTCGAAGACACCATGCCGGTTGATTGACCTTAGACATTGACCCAGTGTCAGTCATCGACATCGACTGTGTCGGCGCTCCTGTGTGGCGAAATCCCGCCACACACACACACACACACACACACACACACACACACACACACACCAGCATTCATGTGATGTTCTTGTGACCTCGCAGAGTGTCACGTACTGTAGAGGTGGGTACTTGAACAAATCCAGTTGTCCTTGTAGCACTTGTTCTTCACTGTAGGGACTGAAATGTTATTCTCAACCCATAATTCATCATCACTCATGAACTGCTTCCGCAATTAGTAAGTTAATCAGCTGCAGTGTTCAAACTTGATCATTTTTTGGGTACTGGGGGATTTGTCTGCCTCTGAAAACTAGAAAGATAAGTGGTTTGGCAATTTGTTCAAATTTAAAAAAAAAAAAATATTAAAAGTTTCTAAATAAACTTCAGCAATCGCACGGAACTACGCCGGCCCTCAGGATCAGGTGAACTACATGTCAGTTAGAGGTTCCTTCAAGTCGGGATTTTAACTTTAAAGGATGACATTTATGTGGCTCACAGGTCTGCAAGAAGGTCCACAAACCACAACTCGATTGCACAGCAGTGCGCACACACACACACACACACACACGCGCGCGCACACACACACCATAAAATGCAATCAAAGTTCTCTCACTTGGAAAATTGCACAGTGGAAGTCACAAACGAGAAAGAGAGGGAGACATGTAGTTAAAAATGCATCAGCAAACACACTGCACATTTTGGCAAACCCACAGAAAGATGTCCAACAAGCAGGGCATACAACATGTCTGTTATATACACGAGCACACACACATGGAGATAGATGTGCAAACATAGAGACGCTAGCCCTTGAGTCACAGACCGGCCCCGGATAACGTGAAAACTATGAGCTGTGGGGGAACAAAATGGAGGCAACAATGAAGACGGAGTGAAGCTGGGAGGAAGAGAAATGGCACGCAATGAACACAATGTGAAGGAGAAGAACGAGGGGAGCGGGACAAATATTGAGGGAAGCAAAACAGCCACGCGCGTATTTTACTTTGACGAGCGCTTTTACATCACTCGCGAGCGACTTTAGTTCTTCTTGTTGACAGTAAGTGGGCGGACCCAGTCGCCATGGCATCTCTACATATAATTGGTTACAATCCTCGTCTTTGGATAGACCGGATATCACTCATTTTTGCTTACGCCAGAGTGAATTGTTGCTCGCGGAATGATGTAAAAGCGTTGTCAAAGTAAAATACGCACGCGGCTGTTTATTTTGCGCGCGCGGATCTCATTTGCGCTCTCGGATTTGGAGAGTGATTCTCCTTCATAAAGAACTCAGAGAAACGGCAAACAGGCAAAGAGATCACTCAATTCAGCCCCGCTGCAGATAACGAAAGAGAATTAGGCTCAGTATGCGCGCAAAGTATTTGTACGACAATGTTCTTGCTCCGACAAATGAAACTTTAAAGGCAAACTAGAGAAGAGGGAGAACAAGTTGTGTAGCGAGAAGAGGACGATACAGTATGAGAGGAAACAAAGAGGACAGACAAGAGGCAGACAAATAAAAGGCGGTAAGAAAGAGAATAAAGCATACTCATTTCTCATGCACTGTCGGGAACCGATTAAACACAAGTCGAGATAATTGTGAAGCCCTTACTCTCAACAATCGTCTGAAATTACACATTTTCTAATTGTAAAATATAAAGTCACCAAATCTGAAATGTGAACGCAGACTGACGAGGGTTAAAAAGAGCGAGCTGGTGTTATTCTATTCCCTTCTTATTATAATAAACTAACAGTTCCTTCGTCTGCTGAAACTTTGCAGCCCCGAGCTCCATCGGTTCCTACGGAGGACTTGGAGCTTAAAAAACAGGTCAGAGATATATCCTTTCATTTAAAAAAATGAATAATAAATAGGAAATGTCCGAACACAGCTGGGGATTGCAGATTTTAGCACGTCAGTAAATAGTGCATTTGCTGTGGACTACTTCCAGCCGCAGCTTGATGCATATCTGACGATCCAGTATGTGTTGCAGGGGGACAGACAAAACAAAGAGAAGTCTCTCCTATCATCATGGCGAAGGAACGCGTCGCCCTATGCTACGGTGTGGCTCATGATGTTTTAATAATCGTAAGACTGACATTAAACAAGCAATAACTGTCAGCAGGATCAACCGGTCTTGGTTTATAGGATTTCTTGACGTCTCGTATATATACACAGAGTCTATACTGCTGGCATCCGACCTCTTCTTCCACAAAGGATTCCTCTGGAACTGCATGAAGGATTCGCAGAAAACCAGACCCTCGCGCACACTGATGCATTCAGGGACCTTTGCCAATGATTACCTATACACGTTAACAAACAGTGACACATTTACATATATACTGCAGCACAACTCACTGCTTTGCATTCACAGGTTTTACACAAATAAACCATGCCACATGGAGCCACTGGGTCTTCCTCTTCATATATCTAAGCTCAGCAGGAAACCATATTAATTAAACCCCATGCCGACTGCGGCTGAGTCTTTGATGCATGAACGTATACGAGTCTCTCCTCAAACCCGGTCCGGGAGAAAGATGGGCACACGATGTCATTCAGAATGTTCTTGTCAAAGACAGGCAGGCCTGCTGAGTGCGGGACAGCAACGGGCAAAGTGGCAAAGCCTCCTTAACATCTAGCCGGGGAGGGATTACGTCTGTCATCCCCCCCCCCCCCCCCCATTGTATTCCACTCACATCTCTCCGACTCAAAGGCTGGTGAATCATTCGAACGCAAGCAGCGCGCTGGCATCCCGTCGTGTGTGTGGGATAGTGACAACCTAACAATATTGCCAAACACACGACCGGGCGATTCAAACAGACTGCGCTCCGGCACCTGTTTTTTTTAAATTTTCCTGTAGTGCTACAGCGCGTCATCATATCATGCAAAGCGGATCGCGGCCTGACAAAGATCCCTTGACGGCGCACTGGAGTCAGAAACAAAAGTGACATCTGTATTAGCGAGTCTTCAGCGAGATCCAAGCAGCTCTCGCTGCTCCTCCCAGGGCCTTCCCCGTGATCCACCACCTTTTGATTCTCAATCCTCTGGTTTGTTTTCGTCTTCGATACGACTTAGCTGGGAAGCCCCGAGGCCTGCGGGGAAAAAGGCTTAGGAGGAATCCAAAAGGGGATTACTGGACGGCACGTATGGAAATTACACTCTAATTTATCATTTAGGTCATGGTAATTCATGCAAATTAGGATTTCATTAATTCCGGCCTTGGGTTTAAATGGCGTTTCTCTTCTGGGGGTGCGTAGTTTTGTCAGGATCACGTCAGTGTGGTGGTGGCACAGGAAACAGAGCGTTTCATATGAAACCTCAACAGAAAAAAGGTCATCGCCATAGAAATGTTAGCATTTAGCTCATAGCAACGCTGTGCTGTGCTGCTGTGCTGCAGCATGGCGGTGGACGCAAAGACTTGTTTCGATATTATTCGGAGTAAGAATGTCCCAACGTGTCCTACTGAGCCTGGAACAGACTATCCGTTCATATTCAGATATTTGTGATGGTTTTTTCATAAAAGCTGTCCCAGCACATGTTTAATACACTCACCGGCAAATTTATGGAATTTCTGCGCAGCTTACCTTTTCATGAAAATTAACAGTTTGTGACATGCCGAGCTACAGCGAGACATGTAGTGACTGCCAACAGTGCTCAAAGGGATGAAGAAGTGAAACTGTTTTCTGTCTCTTTGCATTTTGCCGTTTCGTGCATCACAGCAAATGGCTACCAACAATTTTCCCACATTCATAGAATTGTCCCCGTCTGCGGGATCGAATTGTACAGTGCGAGTCCAGTCAATGTCACCTTAAAGAGTCGGAGGGTAAAGTTTGGCCCCGGGCATTACGGAAAAAAACATTTCATACAACCAGTAACGATGACTGCTGTGATTATAATCATGAGCATCCTTCCCATTATCCTAAATAGCCTCAACACTCTCTCACAAATTAGAAGCTCTCCTGGTGTCCCTGACACACACACACACACACACACACCTCAATCACTCACTGTACGCTTCGCTGCACAATTATAATCACCTTAAAATGATTTTATGACGTGCTCACAAAACCAAACAAAACTCCTCTGAGTGCCCGCCCGCCCGCACACACACACACACACACACACACACACACACACAGGCGTACACTAACACACACACAATGGCTAAATGCTGGGTTCAGCTGTCCACCGCAGTGCTTACAGACGGAACGTATACACAGAACATTGAAGCATACTGTAATGTAAAGGCTGATTCAGGTCACACACATACAGTATTAGAAGCATTATCGAGCTCATTGCAGAGTGCCCAGGCATGTCGTCCATGCAGCTCAGCCGGATTATCTTGTCAATGGTTATTTTACACACACACACACACACACACGCATGTACAGACACCCTGTATGTGGCCAGAGGAGGAGATGCGGATTGTTTACTGCCGCATGAGTTTCCTTGAGGTCGACAGAAAGAACAGGAGCATGCGAGGAGGAGGAGGAGGAGGAGGAGCAGGGGTGTGGGATAAAGAATTCAATAAGCCATGAGCTAAATAAATGAAATGAAATGTAAGGGGGGAAAAGTCCAGAGGAGCAGAGCGCAGGAGGAGAGAGCATAAGAGAGGATAAGCAGAAGGGAGGATGCCGAACAATATAAAGAGTGGAGGAGGACAAGGTAGTATGGAGGGTAGGAAAGGACGCTGGCAATGTTTCAAACAAGCACACACGTAGTTTTTCAGCACGCTAATCATCAACAAATGTATAATAGTACAGAGTTGACTTTTTCCCTTGAATATCTTTTCATACTTTGCTCTGCCAAGAAAACATGAATAAGTGCGAAAGGGTCACGAGAAACCGGAGCGGGGGAATAATCGCTGCTGTGGCAGCAACTCCCACGTTCAGAGAGCACAGAGAGCTGGAGACGCTGCTGCTGCCGACCTTCAACGAGGAGGGAAACCAAAGGGAAGGCAGATTAAGAAAGAAGCCATGAAAGGAGGAATCACAAAGAGAGGAGAAAGAAAAGCTCCGTGACAAACTGAGGGATGGAGACAAGGCCTTACAATGAAACATCATGTGGTGTCACAGTCCTCTGTGGACTCGCACGTATCTAACCGACGCAGGCCTTTAACTTTTGGTCCGGCTCGGCTGCGGCGCTTTTATTCCTCCTGCGGCTCCGGGTCGCTCCGCATCTTCTTTCTATTCACCTCGTGCGTCTCCTCCGCCCCCCGTTTGTCAGACCCCTCCGTCAATTAACGAGAGGCATTGTTTCTGTCCGACTTTCTCGCTCGCGCTCCCTCTCTCTCCGTCACTCTTTCACCAGCCTGATGAAGATGGAGAGGGGTCATTTAAGACTAATTAGCGGCGTAAACAGACAAATAACCAGGTGCAGCGCAGCCATTTTCTCTCAGGCCCCTTGTATAGTAATGCGTGTGCACGCTCCCACATCCACACGCTAAAGAGGCCGAGACAAGGGGTGTTGCTGTCTGTCTCACACACACACACACGTACCAAAAGCAATAAAGCCCAACACAATGCACTCAGTTTCTCTGACGCACATTGCAAAAATATGTCTCCGCATACACTAATTCTCTCCTCTTGTCTGCAGCGTTGTCAAATATAAAAGCTCGTTCCAATAATGTTGCGGCACCAAACATTATGGCAGCTTCTTTATCTGCTCATCTGGTTGTTGCGTCTCACAGATAAATGCAATGAAGGCATCTCTCTAAAGAACCGCCTCTCTCACACACACACACACACACGCACGCATTTTCCAAACAGCAATATTACACGGCAGGCTATTCACTCGCCTCATACCAAAGACGTAACGATAGGAAATCACAGTGTTAAAACATGAAGCATGAGACAATATCAAGTCCAAACTGTGTTCCACACTGACGGTGAACACTGCGCAGTCATTTCCGGGGAATGTCTTTGACGTCACTAACACAAAGCAGAGGTAATGACTTTTTTTGGAGTTTTTTATGATAAATTTGAATTAGACATATGATCAGGCTCAGTGTGATCAAGTCTCACTGTGATGGATTTCGCACAGTGCATTTGATGCCATCACCATTGGGACGCTCGATACTACGCCGCTACAGCGATCGCTACCGGGTCGTCGATACGAAGCGATTAACCTGAAATTATTCAAACGTGACATTTAAATCACAGTCAATGCGGGCCGACATGAAAAGGTGTATTATCTGCCCTTCAGAGGTCCCGTTTTATTGTGCGGCGGTGTGAATACAGATCACCCGGTGAAGTCTTTCATCAGCCCGTCGATACGGCGTCGGCACGCTATTGGACTTCTGTTGTGAAATGAGCATGGGGCCTGCCACTGTCACCCTGTGATGGATTTGATGCACTTTGTATAATGACCTGAGTGCAGTGGGGGGGGGGGGGGGGTTGTTATTGTCTTTTCCTGTGGGTTAAAAGCTGCTTCGGAGGAATTTCTTCATCCTGCCAAGAATGGAAACAAACTGGAGCCGAGATCAAGACGCTGAACAAAATATCGTGGCTTCAATCCGTAACTTCCCTCGTCAGTCAAATTGTGTTGCTGCCATCAAATATTGGAGTTAGAAGATCATGTGACGTCACTCTCGTTTTGAAACATAATACACACAAGTGCCCACGACCTGCTATAGCTCAGCATGTGCCCATATCAGCAGGAGCAGTGTGCAAACCCCCTCTATGCTGTGCTGTATGAGGCGGACACATGGATTGAAAGGTACACTGCTTTGGTGAGCTGGCGGGTAGAGCCAAGTCCTTTTATTTTATTGGAGTGGGCAGATAGAGCTGAGGGAGCCTTTTGCGTTTGTTGTTTGGTGGGCTGAACGTCAAAGGAATGGTGAGCGGGCCCGGCAGAGTCTTGCAGCGTTGCTCGAGATTACTGCAGAGAAAAATGAGCGACTTTGCGGCAGCTGTTGTCGGAAGAAACAAGAAACAATTGTGTGCACAGCTTAGGGCTATTCTGCAGTTCATTGACGAAGCCTGTGGCATTTGAACAAGGCTAGTTAGTGGGCCCCTGAGTTTAGGTTATTTTGTCACGCGTTTGTTTTCTGTATCATCTCCATAAAGAAAAGATCTCTTAATCATTAAAGTATGCAAGGATCAGAAGACAAAATGATCTTTGAAGCTCAACTTTCAACATCTAAAGCACTACATTCAATCAGATTCCATTAAAAGACGTAATTACCGAGCATTAACGAGACGCAGCGATCGAACAGCTGCTGAAATGTAAATCAGAAACTATCAAATGAAATCTTGGGAAATGGAGTTTGAACAAGTTGAATGAATAGAGTGTTTTGAAGGAGACGTCACAGATCCAATGGGTGCGTCTGCTTTAATGTCAGCAGCTGTTGAGCATTTCCTGTATTGGTCAGTAGCCACGAGTCTGTGCGGCTACAGACCAAATGATGTCGGATGTGATGGTGGACCACGTCTGAGAGTCTCGTCCCTCACATGTGTACACATGGCCCAACACTCTTCAGCATGAAGTCACACACACAGCATGAGCCAGGGGTATAATCACACCACTTCAGGATGATCATCAGGACTCCTGTCCACCAATCTAACAAAATGTGCAACGTCCCCCCTGACCGCAACAGGCAGGCACACACACACACACACACACACACACACACACACACACACACACACACACACACACACACACACACACACACACACACACACACACACACACACACACACACACACACACACACACACACGGCGTGCCTCCCATACAAAATATATCTTTTACATGCATTTCACAATGCATCAGTTGCTTATACATGCAGTCAGACAGAATGGCCTCTATTGTGCAGGAATTCTGTGAGAGGCAGGAAGAGCGATGAAAAGGTATTCGAATAAGGTTTTTTGTCCTTGAGCAACTGTGTTTGTGTCTACGTTTACGCCTTTGGACATCAAATGTTTGGGGGCGTATTTTATGTATGCCTCTGTGAATAAGAGTGTGTGTGTGGGAGCATCCATTCTGATTTAGGATTGTGCTATTCCGCCTCCTCACCGACACTTGAATATGCACCCGTTTACCGCTGCAGAGAGCGACGGATGCAAAAGCAGCAGCGAAGAGTGAGAGGAGGCCTTCTCAGTCAAAAACGTCCAAAACTTGTCAAGCTACCGCCGCCGTGGGAAAGCGAGCGGCGTGACAGAACAATCAAAGCCATATTGAGAGAAGGTGGAGGGAGAAGAAACTGTACCAGTGAAGAAGAAGAAGAAGAAGAAGGAGGAGGAGGGGGAGTGTGAGGGACAGTGGCAGGATGAGGACGAAAGGAAAGATAAATGTTTATGTTAAGATGGTTTGGTGTAAAGTTGAAGGTGTTAAGTTGAGACAAAAGTCGGTTTGTGTTTTGGAGTCAGAGCTCGACTACAACGGTATCGGGAACATTACCACAGATTCATATCAGTCTCATACCCGAGTCGATATGAAGGTACAGCCGTCAGCTCTGATCTCAGTGTCTCATAATCATACACAGGAGGCAATGCACACTAATTTAGTCTGTTAACTAACATCATATTATTTATAGTAATGTTCTCTGGTGTAAAAGAAAACATATTCTACTGTTTAATACCAACAAGAAATTTTGCAATTCCGGTGCCATCAGATGTTTATCAAACTGCAACTTTAAGACACACAGGTAGTGAGACTCCATTCGCTAATCAAAGCAAAGAAAATGCCTTCCACCTGTACGAACGCATGAAAGGATGGCGCAAGAGAGACAGACGGAGGCGGAGAGGGACGAGACAGCTGGATAAGAGAGGGCAGGTGGAGGGAGCGAGTGCTAAGAAGGGCCAGCTCATAAAGGGACAAAGGAAAGAGGAAGAGTGGACGAGGCAAAGGTGAGGTAGAGGACACAGAGGGAGAGATGAATGAATCGACAGAGGGGAGGGGGGGGAGGATGAATGTGAACGAGAGGAATAGATGAGACGGATGGAGGAAAGAGACCCAGACAGAGTGATGGGAGTGACTGAGTGAGTGGTCGACACAGAAACTGACAGGGCTGAAAGGACGGGGGGGGGGAGAAAGAGAGAGCGAGCGAGAGAGAGAGGAGGCAATGGTGCGAGGACGAGAGAGAGCACGTGGGGGGAGGACAACGGTGTCGAGACGGATGCAGTGAGTCAGCTGAGCACAGACAGATGAAGGGGAGAACCTGAGGGAGAAATGAAGGACGAGATGGAAGAAGGAGAGAGAGAGGACTTTGATATGTGAGCAAGTGTTACATTGACCCCTCACCACTGACAGCACCCTATTAGTGACAGTTAGTTCAAACTGCATATCAAGCGCGCACACACCAACATCAAAGTGAGGGGAATCTGTTCCAGAGACCATCAAATTAAGGGGAAAACAAGGCTAAGTGCCCATTGACAGGTGGCGCTAACATGCGATCTGTATCCGGATAATTCCATTTGATCACAGCCCTTTGCGTTTAAACCTGGTATTAAAGTGACCAGAAGGAACTTTTTAACGGACAATGAAACGGTCTCGGACAGATTCACAGCACACGGGCTCGCCTGCGACCTGCTGATGGCGCTCCGGTGGGGAGGTGGAGAGCTCCTCCATCCGGCCAGGAGCAGAGGGAAGGGGAGGCCCGGGAGAACCAGGAACAGGACGACGAGAAGCAAAGTGTCAGACCCCGCTGCAGTAAAATGAAACACACTACCGCGTTTGTCCACAGGGGGCCGCCAAAAACACACAAAATGAAAGTTGCTTGTAGTAGTTATAAGCGTTCTCTCGATCGCTTCTTACAGCGGTAGAACAAAGTAGTCATTTTTCGAATCACACGGAAGTCTTAAGTCTTGGCTAACAAGTCCCAAGTCGCACATCAGGACCAAGTCCAGAGTCACGTCATAAGTCAAGTCCAGAGCTTTGCGTTTCAAGTCGTCACGCAACAACGTCAATGGAGCGGATGCTTTCAGCCGGTGGGGAACATGAAGATCTGTACTAAATGTCACGGCAATCCAGTAGCTGTGCAGACATTTTACTCTGAACCAAAAGAAATGTCAATCTGGCTTAAAACAAGAGAGGTGAGAAAGAAAGAGCCAGAAGGAAAGACCAACGAGGATAAGAAGGGAGGCAGGCTCAGAAAAGAACAATACGCTATGCATTCACAGCAAGGGGGAGAGTGGGAAATAAATTCCAAATGACACATCTCAAACAAATAAATCAGGGCCGAAGGAGTGAAGAATGAACAACAAGTTCAGGGAGTGCTGGAGGGGCTGAACGGCTGTTTTGAATCCAGTTACTCCGACACACGCTAAAGGTTGGCTTCCTGTCATGGCCGCCAGTGGAGATGCATGCAAAAAACATTGCATTTGGATGTATGCGGCACAAGGGAAGGAGGAGGAAAAAGCGACAGCGATAGAATGAGGATAAAATACAAAAAGCAGCCACGGCTCAACTGCAGCCAGAGTTGAGAGGGCGAGCATAAATCGAACCGGGAATGATTGATGAGGAAGAAATTTGGCAGGAGAGATGAAAGGCGATGACAGACGGTGAAGGTTGGCGAGTCGGGGAATGAACGGCGAGTTTTAAAAAAGGGGGGGTTTCACAGCTGGGTATGAAAAAAATACCTTGCTGACAAGTCCATTAGTAACACGGTCGGTTTCAAACCCCCAACAAACAAGAATGAATGTGCTCACACCTCAGAGATTGGGAGTGCAGCCGCGTGAAACAGGAAAGCTGAGAGACTCATGGCTCGAACGTCCGAATAAAACCACAATACAGTCATTTGCACTGGAATGGAATACTTGTACACGTCCCCTTCCATTTAGACTGATGCACGTTGAGTTTCCGCTGGAAAGACTTGTTCTCTTTAGAGCCCGGGCCTGAAGTGAAAGCTGCGCAAATTGAAAGTGCTGCTCGCGACAGCCGAAACTTTCGACGCGCGCCCAAATTAGAGTAATTACTGCACTCCTGCCACTTTCAAATGACCCCAATTCCCCCCAAAAAACGTCAGATTTCCTCAGGACAAAGGATGTGACAAAGGAGCGGTAGGGGATCTGTAGCGAAGACTTTCTACCAACTTATTGTCTCACTCACGGGAGCACGGCGAGGCGAGCGCGTCCCCGAGTGTGTCCTTGCAGGTGCAAGAGCTGGTTCACTATGAAGGAAAGGCGCGTGAAGAGAAGGAGTAGCAAAGTCAAGATACTTCCCATCTCATTTCCTCCTCAGATAACCAAGCGTGACATTCTTGGTGAGTCGCAAGATGAAAACGTTACAGCGCGATATTGACCGAGTTCTTCGGCATCCTTTACCCTCCATCTCAGCCCTTTTTTCCATTTTTAAATGTATTAAATATGACAACGCATTTGATAACGGTGATAAAAAAGAAGGGCAATTCTGGGAGGTTTACATTTGAGATGATCTGCTCGGTGGACATGAAATACATGATTTATGATTGTTAAATATCACATTTTCCTCCAACATTATTGCTTCCCCCAAAAAATAAAAAACCCACAGTAGAGCTAAGCACATTTTAATGTTTCATACAGCGAGATAAGAGCAAAGAAACGGAGAATTAAAGACACAACAATCATGCTGGAAAAATATAAATAGATTTAGAAAAAACTTTGAATGGATAAAAAGAGAGATAACACAGTGATGTATGAATTAAAGCTAAATGTAATAACGATGAGACGTTGATATCCGCCATACAAGGCACCAATCGTGGCTGGATACACGAGTCTTGATTTGCTTTAATGATACTCCATAAAGCAAGCAAATAAACATTGAGGCCTAACAAAATTTCCATAGATAGATATGGAAATTTTGTTAGGCCTCAATGTTTATGAGAAGTACAAGTAAACTCCACCCCCCACACACACAGTGTCGAGGGGTTTTAATCCACCAACAATTGGGATGATAACATGCTTCCTTAACTGCCACCTCTGTGTCAAGACTAAGTATGGAGCAAGTGTGTGAACGCACAACTTTTTAAACTGGAATGAAGAACATATGGCAGGTATTCATACTCTTATAAAAAGCAAGAAAACTGCAGCCCTACAAAGAATAAAGAAAGAAATAAAAGACCTAAATTATATTAATGACACATTTTAATGCCGTCGCATTTGTCTTTCGGATCTTTATTATCACATTAGCCACATTTTGAAAGGAAACCGTGAAGATTTAAGACCTTAACTGACAGGATATACTTAAAAAGTGGACACAACTTTAATCAAAATAACACTAATTAACGGTTTGGGGAAACTAAATAGACTTTCTTGTTGCGAGCGGTGGTTGTTTGACTTAATGATCGCCGGGACGTCACTGTTTAACTGATGTAGTCGTGATGTGACACAAATACAGCGAGATGAATGAAACGCTTCTTTGTTTAGTTCTCTCTCTCTCTCTCTCACAGAGACGGAAGAGATGAAAGAAGCCAAACAACAGACTGATTGAGACGGCGAGCGAGTGCGGCTCACAAAATTTTCAGTCATGTTTGGTTGCCATAGGAACAGGTGGCATCATTTCGCACCCCCCCCCCCCCCCCCCCTATAACTTCCTATTAGTTGCACTGATTTGTTAGTCTGTCAGCTTAATTCATTAATTGGGATAATTATGCAGGGAATCCAATATGAATTTGTGTAATTGTAGCTTTCTGGTGTGTCTGGAGGACCTTTATACTTGTACCTGTGTGTGTGTGTGTGTGTGTGTGTGTGTGTGTGTGTTTATATCTAGAGTGTGTGTATTAGTTTGAGACCCATCTGTGTGGTTTCAGCCGAACAAATCGCACAGGTCATCAGTGAAACAGGATGCTATTTATATCGTTGACTATTCTGTCTCTCTGCTTCACTGCCATCGTCTCTCGCCTTCTCTCGGACCTCATCGCTCGGACTTCTCTTCACTGATCCCACCTGTTCTGGCTCTCTTCTCTCGCCCCCCTCGTCTTCTCAACTGTGCCCACACCTCTCTACACCTCCGACCTTAACTCTCTCCATTTCAGCAACTTTTCAGAGTGGGAGGCGTCTAAAACACCTGGACGCTGTGGAGAGACGACACCAAACAAACGCACGCAAAGTGACAACCGCCGCGACCATTCCGGCTGCCCACCTGCCACCCGCGCGTGTAAACATCTGCTACTTACTCGGTGATTTCTTCGGTGACCGTGTGCTCGACCTGGAGGCGAGAGTTGACTTCAATGAAGTAGTGTTTGTTGTTTCTGTCGACCAGGAACTCCACGGTGCCCGCGTTCTCGTAGCCCACCTGCAGAAAAAGGACAAAGCAATGAAAAACAACACGAGCAGAAAGCAGTTTTACAGCTGTGAATTATCTAAGTAATGATGTTAGCTGTGTAAACACTCAAGGAGCACTCGCTCATCTTAATGAGCCGTGAAACCGAAAGCACAGAGAAACAAAAAGAAAAAAAACCTGTCTCGTCTCCATGCAAATAAGACTACATAAAAATGAGGTGTAAAAAAAAAAAAGCAAGCTCCGTGTTTTATTTGTATGGAGGGAAAATGGCATTTCTCTGCACTGCAACAATTAGATCATCAATCAAACGGGATTTATTGAAAACTCATCCTCATAAAAGCCCGTTTTCACGATCAGAATCACAATCGGTGTCGGGTACAATAAATGTTCAGGAGTTTGTCTCGTCGGTGTTGCTGCTAAAGACTGGGCCTGACACGCACACATCAATAGACAGACATATACAGAGATATATATATATAGATATAGCGTGGACAGATAAAGAAATGGTTAAACTACACTACACATCTTATCGTATCTCACCTGTTCCTATGGCAACCAAACATGACATGATCGTATCAAATCAGCGGTGCCAGTAAAGTGAGACCCCATCTCGCCGTGATGACTCACGAGGCGAAAACAACACCAGCGCTGGCGTCGCATCCGGTTAACATGAAGAAACAGAATCACGGGGAGCTGAAAGAATGCGCTAACATATGGAGATATAAATGTGGATCAGAGCACACTGAACGCACCCCCGAGCTCAATGCGTTTATTGTGGTCGTCAGTTTGTGACGACTCAATCCCGGACTCACCATTTCACTGACACAAGACGTTTTTTCTCTTTTTGGAAAATAAATGTTCTTATTTTTAAATCGGCAGTGCGGTGTGCAAATGTACCATTTAAAATGCAATATAGTGTTTTTTTATACCCGTTTTATTACTTATTCTTCATTTAAGAGGCGATAACGCATAATCCAGTATCTAGTCCCCTCTTCAGGCATCCTCTCTTTTTAACGGACCATATTCCTTTTGGTTTTAATTACACACATTCATCATGTACCGACGACTGGACATTTCCATTTAGATTTAGTTTGAACTTTTAATTATGGCTGTTACAGTCATGGTTTGTCCCCAGTTTTTCCCCCCACACAGAGATATGATGCCGCACCTACGTATGACAGTAATTTCAGAAAACTAAATCACTAAAAACTGTGGAATTACTTTGCCTTGCTAAGAAAGGATCACCCTGAATGTGCTGATCTATGCTTTTCTGTGGGAAGTTGAACATGACATTCGGAGTAAAACATGGTAATTAGGAGGGAGAATTAGCATGTCAGTGGACCAACACCAGCGCTTTCCATACTCATCCTTCAAACGAGACTTTGGCTCGTCTCAGCTCAAGTTTAATTTTGCCCAGTGGGAGCTGCACGCAGAGCGCAATTGCCTTGTAAAAAGCTTTATAAATAAAACGTATCATTATTACCATTATAATTTTGAGACTGGGCGATTACACAGATGATTCAAGCGAAGCAGTCGGAGTGGCGTTCCAAACATTTCCACCAATTTAACCAATCAGAGCAGCTCAAGTCGCTCAGAGCAGATCCAGCCACAGTGCTGATTATTCATATAATCAGTCGCCATAATACCATAGAAGACGTTTTGAGCGAGGAAAACAACATCCAAATGTTAAAATGAAATTAGAGTGCTGCAAGCAATCAAATCTCCAAAACACAAGCTGCACAACAGGAAGTCTAATTCACCCAGGAGGCGCAGATGTGAGCAAGAAAAGGCAACAGCACCACCGACATCTGTACGTATCTAAAACCATTAGTTAGACGGACAGTTCCCTCCCTCTCTGGAATCAGACTGAAGTGCACAAACCGGGAGGAAGTGAACGATCAACTAATTCCTTCGCACCAGTCTTCAAACAGAAAAATGCATGTTCAGTCTTTAATTGTTAAACCAGCCCAGTGCCTTCGGCTTTACCAACATTTGGCGAGCGTAAATGTCAAGACGATGAAACGGGCAGAGGAAGCGAGAGGGCTGGATTGCGGAGACAAAGATGGCCCGAAGCTAAAACTGCAGCACTCAGAATTTGGCAACGAAACAAAAATGCACAACAACCTCAAAGAAACGTTGATGGAGATGCCGTTATAACATAGAATCCATGATGCAGAGTACACAGGCAACACCTGCTCGCAGCTCGTCAGCCTCTCATTAAGCCCATAGCTGGCAGAGTTAAGCTGGTTGTAAAGAAAACTCTTCTCAGGAGGACACGAGACACAGTTCTGGAGCGACGCGCGCACACATGCAACAATATTTGCTGCAACCTAGTGAAACATCATCCGTGTTAAAATACTCAGACACTCGGCAGAGTTTCCTCTGCAGAGAGAGATTAATCCCATTTATGGCATCTGTAGCTCCCCACAGGTTTCACCAGAGAGACTCATTAGAGGGATCCCCCACCACACACACACTAATTAAACTGTATGAGCCCCACACACACACACACACACACACACACACACACACACACACACACACACACACACACACACACACACACACACACACACACACACACACACACACACACACACACACACACACACACACACACACACACACACACACACACACACACACACACACACACACACACACACACACACACACACGTCGAGTCAGTGAGTGGCAGCAGCCAGTGTAACAGATTGAGCGGTCAGGGTTTCATAAGGTCTGACAGACAAGTCAATGGGCTGCATTAGCACAGGGTGCCGCACACACACATCCTACAATATTTATTTTCTTTTTAAAAAGCATAACGTGCATTCATACGTTTAGCTCCCTGCAGCAGACCACAATGTGTGCGAGCGATTGTGCTTAAAGGAGCCCAGCGCTGATGAATGCGCACTGGTGTACGGCTGTGAATAGGAAGTGACAGAGACGGATAGCTGGTGCTGTGCGGCGCAGAGAGAGCGCAAGAGAGTGACACAAAGTGCATTAGGAACAGTTCGAGTGTAGCGGGAGAGGGAGAAAAAAAAGACCAAAAACATGGGTGAGTTTAGATGGAAGAGAGGGAGGGAGATAAAGAAAGACTGATGGATGAATCAAATGAGGACAGACGCAAAAGGGAATCGCAGTGTTGGTTTCGGGGTGGAGAGGGAGAGAGGACAAAGAGACGTCCGGACTGAAAGAGAGGATTCGGTGGAGTAAATCAGGGAGGGAAAGAATAGCAGAGAGCTTCAGTGATGGAGGGACTGTCACTCTCCCTGGTTCCTCTCTCTCCCTCTAAGCACTTCAGCTAGAAATCACATGCGTGCCATGTTGTTACAGGATGTCAAAACTCTAATTCAATGAAGACTCTTTGACAGTTGGTTTATTTCCCCCCTAACTTTGCTCCACAGCGCCTCACTGTGCCAGACGTTCCTCAGAGAGAGTTCATAATAGTGGAGCGAGGTTGGGTGACAAAGGGGAGACGGCGCAAAGACCCAGAATGCAAACAGCGGTCATTTCCTCCTCCTGCGTGCTCGCCGAGCCGCCTGCGATGAAACACATTGTTGATGTCTGAGGAGGAGACCGGTCAGAGCGGCAGCCGTCCACATGAAGTAGAAGCATCGTGGGAGGAACTATTAGACTGAGCCCAACATATTCACTCCTGGCTGTAACAAGGTGAGGGTGCAGCAGGAACACAAACAGTATTGGGGAGAAAAGAAATAAGAATTCTGCTTGCTCTTAAAAATCCAATAGTAGTTGCTGCCGACGGCAAGGTCAGAACATAGTCCTTCAAAATGAAGAAGAAAATGAAAGCAGGGGCGGCGAGATGATGTGGAGGAGTATTTTCCGGTTAAGAACAGAAATGCCGCCTCTGACCGCCGCATCTTCCACGGCCACACGCTCCTCGAGTAATTATTTCCAGGAGGATAATTATCATGAAGCAGGTCGAGAAGATGATTCAGTAGCTGCCCACACAGACAGACACCTCTGAGGTGGAACGAACAAAAGAGCGTCCCTGACAAGAGGTTGAATGGGATGACTGAGTCTCAGACCGCCAACATCTTTTGATTCTGTGTCGAGCACCATATGTATTTGAGGGCCTTCCTGCAGCTTCATCTCTGCAAGGACACAGACTCCTAGCAGAGGCTCGGTGCGGAGCATAATGATTTCACTCTTTGAACTCAAAGTGCGGAGACAAGTCACGACATCGAACACTGGCTTTTGGTTAGCTATAGAGGGACGGAATAGAGAAGCTTGCAAGATTTTCTTCTGGAGATTTTCAATTTGACAACGCTGGGGAAATAGTCAAATTCTACCAAACTACCACGCGGGCCCTCTCGGAGGTCACGCGGCCGGCACTGCACTTACATCCTGAAAAGGAAAATATGATTTCTCCTCAATGTTGTTGCAGCCAGATTGCTATCACTTCATGCAAATCCTGTGAGGAAATAAAAACAAACATTGACGATTCTCTGCACATCGCACATGAAGCCCACCAATTACTCCAGTCCCCTGCCATCTTTCCCTCAATGTCCGCCAGCCAGAAAGCAGTGCATGCTGGGTCGTGAAATGTCCAGGGGGGCGGTCAGAGTAATGCGGTACATGCTCCTCAGCTTGAGGTGCGATGTGCATCACGCAGCAACGTGTGTGTGTGTGTGTGTGTGTGTGTAGTTTCTTGCAGAGTGACATTAAGAGCCAGTGGATTGACACCACTATTCTGTTACTTGACTTCATTGTTTTGAACCCGGAATCAAAGCTGTGGGTTTTTAAATACTTGAGGACATGGACTGTCAGCAAGGTGTCAAAAGAAATAAACTAAATGGGGTTTTGTTCTGCTATGCAGCAACCATCTGGTCTTTTAAAAAAGACAAACTTGAACTTTAGACAGCCGCTTTGCATGAAGAGGTTCTCTTTATGACCAGCATGGACATGAGGAATGATTAAAGCAACCAATAATATTATAATAATAATAATAATCATATTATGCGATACACACATGCCACATGTAACATATCTTTGAAGGAATGCGCTGGTTTGCTTTAAAGCACCAAAACAAAATACGCCAAAACAAAGCTTCAGGCACAGCTCAGGGCTGGAATGAGTAAAACAGATGGGGGGGGGGGATATCTTAATTTTCAGTAAAGCCCAAAGGAGAACAACACACAGTCACGAGGGGGAGGAGTCCTGCCGTCTTTATTACAGCAACAGAGTTTATGGTAACTGTGGCCTTTATAGTCGCTGCCATGAAAGAGGAGGCTGATCACATGAATTGTTTTCTTTTTGTAAAACACACAAGGGTATCACAGTCTGTTTAACAAGGTGTAAGGTGCATAGTCCCATTACCCAACAGTTATTACATAACCAGATCCTACAGCACACCCCCCCCCCCCCCCCCTCATCTAAACATCACCGCTGCTTCTTCCCTTTAACTGCAGCTCACTGCTTCACTTTTCTTTCATTTCTTTCCTCTCTTGTGGGGATCGGAGTTAATCTGATCCAATTCCCTTTCAGGCTCGCCACACACACACACACACACACACACACAGAGAGAGAGACACAACCCTCATCCGACTCACTGTTGATACAACAGCAGAACAACACAAACGCGCACTCAAACTCACAAATAGCTCAGTTCATATTCATCCCAGCTGTAATGGGAACAGAGCTTGACCGGAATCCCTCCATCAGTTTACACATTCATGTATTCATCCCTTCATCTCATATCATCTGCAGGCTTTAAGTCCATCACGTATTTCTTTCCCCTCTTCAATCATGTTTTTCCACACTGGTCGCTTCTACCCTCTTGTGATTAAGATTCAGGTCATCCTACCTCCTCCTCTACATATATCCCGTCTTCCCGCTTCATTTTCATGCCGAAGGATTTGAGGATGTCTGGTCATCACATTTGTGATGAGAAAACAAACATTGCAAACACTGCAGGAAAAGAAGCCGGGGATACAAAGTCTGAAACAACACAGTGTCGCGTATTATTAATATTCTGATGGGAGAGGTTTCACTCAAGAGGATCCTGCATCCAGACATTGAGACGGGATAAGACTCCCTCCTGAATCCATGCCGAAATTACCCCGCACGTGGAAGTGTTTGCCGAGCGTGGTGATTAGTATCACATGACGCACGCTTAATAGCTTCTCAATTTGGGGACCAGGACACCACAGCTTCGCTTAAAATGTGTTTGCAGCTGTGCGATAGTTAAATCATGCTCTCCACCTTGTTGCTTAAGCCGTCACAAAGTGTCACAAAGCACAGCGCACATACGAATGAGGAAAGAATAATATGATTGCCACACGGCTACGTCTTACTGGAAGACATCAGAATCTTTTGATAGATAGATCTGTTCTGTTCTACTTAGATATTTCAGTCAGCACCAAAGTGGCAGTTTGACATAAGCAACATGGCCGCCCCCAGAGCCGTGCTACTAAGCACGGCTCGTAAAAATGAATTACTAAAGCTATAATAATCCCAATTATAGCGGATCCTCAAGCGTCTCAAAAAGTTCTTATTGGTAGAGTAGCTTTGATATGTTTACCCGTGGCCTGAGAGGTCAGAGGTCAGACCCGGGGCCCCTCATTACACCACATAATACCAGCCGCCGTCTGTAAACCTTCAGTAGCTCGCAAAAATGTTAACCGCGTCTGAGGCTACCCGTATATTCTACAAATAAACCGCTTCTTTCCGAGGTGACAACCACTCCCTCTCTCCTCACCGCTCTCTGATCCTTCCCTGAGCTCGTCTCCCTTCAGATGTGTCGCCCTCTCTTCCTCGACGCGGCTACATTTCAAAAGAGTTTGCCGCCTCTTCCGTAAGTGGCAGTTGGCCTCTGCTCCACTTTCAACACTCTCTTCTTTCTCTACTTCCAGGTTTGGCAAGCCTTCAGATAATAAGTCTAGGAAAGTCTAGAAAGTTAAAAGAAGGGAGGCGATGAGGAAAGGTTGACGGTGAATGGAGCAGATGGCCGTAGGGGGGAAACGGAGACAAAGCGAGGGAAACGACGAGGAGCAGGAGATCGAGAGACAGACACGGAGACGAATAGAGAAAGACCGAGAAGCAAAATCAAAGTACATCTCGATCGACAGCGCGTTTGTAGCAAGCCTGCGGCTGAATAATGACGTGCGACGCAAGAGTGAAGACAGGACGGCCGATAAGAAGCAGCCGAGTCGAAAAGGTGGAGAGCTGCACGGTACGAACGCGTCGACGAACTGCAGACAAAGAACACATGGTGGTGGACTCATCCGTCTGTTTAACCGACGGATTCTGTCCGATTCCTGTTTGCTCACATGATGACCGTCAAAGATATCCAGAACTTGTTCAAACTGTAAACATCTGATGATTGTTCTCTTTTTTTTTCATAAACTTACTTGAAACTTTTCACAGATTGTGTTTTCTTTACGCATAAGAGATGGTAATAGAGGTATAAATATATTAGGCTGCACTTTATCTCTCATTGTGCGTATTTAACTTCCTTTGCTTTACCTTTATGCAACTGCATTCAGTGCAGTGAAAAAAAAAAAAGCTATCACATTTATGTACCGAGGTGCACGTCTCACAGGAAGTAAATGGACGCGGACGTCATCTTTTTCTACTTGGGGATTACTTAAGGACTAAGAGCTAATCGGCCTCCTTTTAAGAGGGCGGCTATAGAGCATCGGAATTGGCATAGAGCATCAGACAAAAAGTGTGTATGGCCATTAAAATGAATTTTAGATGCACTGATGGAGATTTGCAATAAACATTGTTGTGTGCTGCATTATTTCTGGGCTTTCAAGTCGCTATTTGCATGACAAACAAATCTGTAGCTGTAAGACAAATGCGCACGCGCGACACATCAGCAGCGACATAAAAAGAAGAATATATATCGTTCAGTCGTTTTTTCCTCACATTACAGACAGATCCTGGGGACCAAATGGAAGCTGCAAGGCCATCAGGCGGCAGCATAATGGGAGTTGTACATAGTCTGGAAGCATTGCAGCCATAAAGCAGAGCATAAAGAGAGAGAGAGAGAGAGAGAGAGAGAGAGAGAGCGAGAGAGCGAGAGAGCGAGAGAGCGAGAGAGCGAGAGCGAGAGAGCACGAGGGAGGCAGATTTTAAATCAATACAGCTGCAGAAGACACCTAACGGGAATTTACCGTTCACGTGTGGATAAACAGAATTGTGGGCTCATAAAATCTGATGTTTACTATCAATTAATTAGAAAAAAAAAGAGGGACATCAAGTGCAAAGTGCAGCCATAACTTTAGATGTACTGAAGGGACAGAAAGGAAGAAGCTTCCCAAAATAACAGCACAGGTCACAGAAAGTTTCTGTGGGCTGATTCACCGTCAGCAAGGCGACTCACACGGTCACATTTTATGACGACAGACAGACATATACACACACACATATACACACATATACACACACATATATAGTTGTATGTTCTCTACTTTTCCTTCACCTCCTTGGTCCCGTACCCTTTACCGTTCCTCCCGTGTTTCCAGTGTCTTTCAGAGTTTCTCCTCCTCATGTCCTCAACTTTGGCCTTTTATCAAATGGCTGACTTGCATGTGTGAAAAATGTTGGTTTTATATCCCCGCAGCCAGGCCTAAAAAGGTCAAAAATACACCTTTTGTTTAATGCTTGGAGACATTTAAGTCTATCGGGTATTATCGCAATAAAAAAAAAGAAATACAACTAATCTGCTGTTCAGGAAAAGTTGGGTGACTTTATATTTTGTTTCATGGACTTTCTCTCCACTCCGCCCTCCAATGATTTAAAGCTGGAGACAACTAAAGAAGCACACTTCTACGTTTTACAGCTTGAAAGTGTCTAGCAACTAGCCCCACCTTCCATATTTCATTCCTCATCCCCCCCTCTCCCACTTCTTCACGAGAGTGTTTTATAAGAGTCTTTGGGATTCTCTGCCCCTTTACTGCACAAGCCTCTCCCCCCCCCCCCCCTCTCTATCTACTCCTCTCTGCCCACTGTTCAATCTGCCACCTCCCTATTCCTACACGAGCGGTGCTTTCATGCTGCTACGACCAATTTACCGCAGGCAAAGTGCCACTGTGTCCGCCCCACACTGCCCGGTTACGTTTAATTGTATTACAGTAATCGGATTTCATTGCCGTTACACCTGCAGGTACCCTAAACAACACACGCGTGATAAAAGGATTACAACCGCTTTCTGGCAAACTGTGAAAACAATCTCTGAAAATCACATTTTAGATGTTGACAGTGGGCATTAAAGTGAGACTATAGCTGTTGAAATCGAACTTTACTTCATTTTATGCACTCCCCGGGTTGCGTCGCTCACCTCTCCCTTGTTCTGGTACGAGTATCTTACGGTGGCGGACGTAAGCGAACACTAGGAACCGACCGATTGCAACTTGTTGACACGTTGTAGAGTAAATCCAAGAAGACGACATTAAAAAAAAGACAGTTAGCCTCAGAGCAAATCCAGCTATTTCATCAACCAAATACCAGATCCATAAAAAGCCACGCCTCAGCCCATTCACTCAAATCTGTACTCCACCGAGTGCTCCATTCCAGTTGCGTCCTCAAATCTAATAACTTCCACATTCAGCAATGCGGAGGCCATTCAAATTAACTTTGCGATCGCTCGAACCATCAAGTAATCAAGAATCGGTGGTAAATAACATTTAAAAGAATAATCACTCCCAAAAACACGCTGCAGCCAAACGCTGATGTTGTTGAGCCAAAGTAAAAACTCGGATGGAGTCTTGATATTGCATACAGTGATGAGCGTGTGGTGAATTCAAATGATCACACGAGCTGCCGTTCCCCATCACGACCCACTGTTCTTAAATCCCTCTTTTCACGTCTTACTTAGGCCTCGCTTCATTTTAAGGCTTCCCCCTCTCTCCCCCCTGATCTTTTATCCACCTTTTCACCTCGTCCACCCTCTCCTATTGCCCGCTCATCCCTCTTCCCAAATCTCTTAACATCGGGCATTATTGCTCATTTTTTGGGTGAGTCAGCCAGTCATGCCTCCCCTTTCTTTTCCACTTTGCTCTCATTTCTCTCTCCCATTCACCCGTCGCTCCGTCAGCAGTTAATGGAAGCATAATGAGCTCGTTGTCTGTGAAATGATGAGAAGCAGAAGTGAATACAGCTGCCTAATGATCAAAGAGCATCCAGAAACACACAGCTGGACAAAGGCGTGGTGCACACACACACACACACACACACACACACACACACACACACACACTGAATGTGTCTACTGAATCACAGACGCACTTGAATCTATTCTCTGTGGAGGTACACGATTAGTAACTTGGACCCAAAAATCAGGCCAAATGCTATTTTTTTTTTTCTTCCCTCGCTCACTCCAAGCACACCTCCCTCCATCTCACTCCTTCCTCCATCTCGCCCCCGCCCTCCTTTATCTCCCTGTTTCACTCCCTCGTTCTCACTCCTGCCAAAAAGGTACGGGAGTCGGGGCAGAAATGGGTTTTTCCGACTTCATAAGACTGCAGCGGCGCGCATGTGTCCACACATTGCTTGGTGTGTGTGTTTGTGTCAGACTAAGATTTGGATGTATTCTGAGCCAAGACACCAACACTGCAGCATTTGACACAGCCAGAGGGAGCAAAGGACTAGAGCGAGAGCGAGGGAGAACAGAGGACACACAAGGGAAGGAAAGACATAAAATAAAAAATACGAGGAGGGATGATTGTTTGTTCCTCATCATGCATGCGTGACCTGCATTTGTGCACCTTGTGTCAATCCCTTTCCACGTGAGAGTGTGTATCCTTTTTTTTTTTAACACATCAGTGTAATGTATCCCGTACGTGTACACAGCATGCATGTGATCATTTGTGTCGATCCCTGAATTCATGTTGTCGTGTGCCCACGGGCGAGCACAGCCTGGATGTACTTCCACGAGTCTGAAAGAACATTTCCAGTGTACGTAAACACATATGATATAATCCCAATATCATCCTGAAAGTCTATAATGCTTTACAATTTAAAGGATTTTCCATATTCGTATCAATTGTTTTCCTTTTAGTTTTCACACGAAAATAAATCATCAAGAAGGCGTCTAATTAACAATCACGCACGTCATTTGGAACACATTTGCAGGCATAATAAGTGTTAATTTGTTTTATCCACACTCCTTTTGAATTGATGGAGCTCGTTATGGAAAAATGTAGTTGTCCACTAAGATGAAAAGGAAATAAAATTAAAAGAATCTAAAATTGTATTTCAGAGTAAGAGCAAAACAGAAAGAGAGAGAGTGGCTGATTGGACGGGAAAGATGGAGCGCTGATGAGTATTGTGTGTGCGCAGACAGACCGACACTAAGAGGGGAAACGAAAGAAAAGCAAGAGAAAGAATGAAAGAGACGTCTTGAGGACAGAAATAAGAGTGTACAAGTGGTGGTAAACAGCATAACACAGAGACGCTGAACTCAACACAGGTAAGAGAAAGACAAGAGGGGAGAAGGTGAAGTGAGTTGACTGAAGTCTCACCCCATGTGCATAATCAGGGAGCCACACTAAACAGGGAAAACTACTGATGCCAGTGTGTGTGTGTGTGTGTGTGTGTGTGTGTGTGTGTGTCTAATCCAGTTTCATTACCAGATTTTTCTGTCTTTTTATGTCTTATACAACTTAAAAGGAGAGGTGAGGGAGGAGAGAGCAAGTGAGGGGGAGGAAGGGCATCTCCCATTCCTCTCTTCGATGCAACATAAGCGTTGCCTGTTTTTCGGTTTCATTCACTCAGTGCTCACACTCTGTGGTGAGCACAGAGAGAAAGTGCTCCAGTGAAACGTCTGTTCAGTCAAAACGCACCAGAAAAAAAGAAAAAAAAGGTCCCGTCCTGCCAATTTAATTTCCCCAAAGGCAAATTGTCTTCCTTCCATCTCTCCTCATCAGAGAGATCCCACTTTCTACTGCAGCACATTATGGCCGCGATTCTTCTTGCTCGCGTTGGAGGATTTCTCTGCAAAAATGTGTTCCTCATATCTTCTCTCAGGCCTCAGAGGACAGAGCTGGCAGGAAGCAGGACACGGATCGAGATATACTTTACATCATTAGGATTCCTGACAGGGAATAATAGAGCGCGAGGTCGTCAGCGTTGCGAAAATGAGGCCCGACAGGGAATCAACACCCCCAACGTGACGCTGATGATTTCATTAAGCCACGGCGCAATTTAGAAGCCTTCTGCCAAAAAAGTAGCCCAGCGTGCCCGTCAGTAGGCCGGGACTAAATGTCTTTTGGGCAGAAGCCGTCGCTCGTTAATCCAATTACAAATCTACAAAATAGACCGGACGCCCTGACGGCAGAGTTTAACGTCAAATTATGAGTCACTGTGCTCGAAGAACAGATCTCAAAATGAAGTATTCAGTAAAACAATGCAGCTACATTGCCAACTCCTGATTTAAGTTCCGCTATTATATAAACTGAATGTTTATGTCTGGCATCTGTGGATAAAGTGCAGCAGAAACTAAAATAAACTCCCCAAAAACCTGACACCGAGCCTCCCACCGGCAGCAGCACGTTTTATGATCCCTTTAAAACATTTTGCGTGAAAAGCGCAGGTTTGGCTCATTACATCTACAATGACTCCGTTTCATTAAGTCCGCCAGTAAAATTAATTTAAATTATTATTATTCACATCTGTGCGCTTCCTGACGTGAACGGCGTCTATCAGTAATAGACCCCCCCCCCTCACACACACACAATCAAACAATACAAAATAAAGACCTGGATCATTTCACAGGTTGAGTACAGTTACCCTGCTTCTGCACCAACCGCCGCTGTGACCATATATTATTCATGAGCGTGCACTTTTCACTGTTCTCTGCTGCCCCGTGCTTGCTGCTCTCTCTCCCTCCAGCCTTCCACCTTTCCCTTGGCTCTAATTTCAGAAAGCACCGTTGGCTTGAGTTTCTGTACACTCAGTCTCCTATTGCAATAAGAGCAGGTTTATCTTGTTATCCTTTCCTGCTCCCTCCGTCCATTTCTCTCCACTTTGTGCTTTACGTTCCATCCGTCTCTCATCTTCCATCTATACCGCCATCTTTGCCTCTCTTTCAGCTCGTCTCATACGGAACTTTAGCCTTTCCTGCCCCGAGGGACAACATCCCCAAGAAGCCTCATCTTAAAACTCGCACACATCACTCACACTTCGATGAACTACACACGTTCATGAGCAGCACTTCCCATTTCAATATCACACTCGGTCGTGGGCTTGAATGGACAAACGCATTGAGTGCACGAGGATTCTGCAGGCGTGAGGATCGACGCCGCGAAGGCTCACAATAGCAGCCGTCCAATCACCAAGTGCCAATGTCACCCTGAGACGCAAGGCTCCTGCACCACATGACACACGCCTCAGGAAACATGCTATTCTACATGCACACAGCTGACATGTACGGTATTCTTTAGACTGAATGTTTTTGTGCTTGTGGTAATAACTTGATTTCCACGATGTGGAGATGTCACACATCATGCTGCCCTCGGTGTCATTTTGGACTCGGATTTAAGCGATGAAGATATTCTCAAAGTGACCAAGACAGCAGTGTTCTACCTGAGAAATGGATTCATACGTTCATTACTGGCAGGTTGGACTATTGCAATGCCCTCTTCACTGGCCTACCAATAACATGCCTGTTTTAGCTCCCAGTTCTTTTACAGTTGAGTTTCAGCTTCTTTTACACACGCAAAGCATTTAATGATACAGCAGATTGATCAGATTCTTTAATTGCTCATCAACCAATAACAGCTGGTATTTTAACTGTGCCTGAAGAAGCGCACAGAATTGATTTGGGGGAGACGCTCATAGCTACTCTCCTCCTAGACTCTAGAACCGCCACATTAGATATGCAAGCTCTGCTGACACTTCCAAAAACAACTGAAGACCTACTTATTCAAGCAGGCATTGAGTTCATGTCGTAAGTTTTTATCCGTTTCTACAACTGTCAAATCTACTTTTGTTCCTCTGCCTTCTCATTGGAGCCTTTATTGCATCTTTGTTTATTCTCTGTATTTGATCTATGTTGTGTGTTGCTTTTACTAATCACACTTAAAAGCACCTTTAAACTGCATTTTATGTATGAAAGGCAGGATACAAATTAAGTTGTCATGATTATTACATTATTATGAGTAGTAGTTGCACGCAGCCGGAGTTTGCACATCATTTTTGACACGAATATCGTCGTACACAACCAGAGTGTTGATACTCCCCAAATGGTGACAAGATGACTCCGAACAAGATATTTCTCTTTCTGAGGTTTCTGTAATTTGCGAAATACTTATATAGTTTTACCTCTTGTGGCCTTTAAAAAACATGCATAGTAATCAATCTGAGAATCAAACATCACTCCTTGGTTAGAGTGTCTACAACTCAGGCACAAGTTTTGGTCTTAGGTCCCTTTGAAGACTAATTAAAAATCATCCATCCATCTACTTTGACATTGTTGACCCTCTTATATTAATTGTAACTTAAAAGAGTTCAGGGGAAATGGATGAAAAATGAGAACACATAAGTTGAGCAACACAGAAGACAAAGAGGAAAGGAGCCAACTGTAGATTTAGACTCTGAAGAGAATATGAAAGAGGAGAGGGACACGGCACAAAGAAGAACCACGGAAGGAAAGAGAACAGATGGAGACGAGACAAAGAGTGAAGGGCTGAAAAGCATGAGGCGAGAAAATACATTTTGAATTCGAGAAAGGAAAACTGACTGATTCATGAGCTCACTGGGAAAAGGAGAGGAACTTTTTTGTTTTCGTCTAGCCCATTTCCAAATGCTGGTTTTCATGATGGAATATTAAAATATGCTTTCAGGGCAAAACGCACTGCTGGCTTCGAAGTCAGAAATGGGAACACAAATAGAGTCCATGAGTCTGGAAGTCGCAATAATGTTTACAGTACACCGACCACCTCCAGGGACCCAGAGTTAATCTGTGTGTGTGTCCGTCCATTGCGAGCATGTCATCTCTACAACCACCGTCACCAAGGTGATTGACAGCAGAACTAATTTCACATTTATCACCCTTGGTGGATTCACACGCACACGCACGCACACGCACGTTTGTCTTGAACACTCAAACACACAGTAAGAGCTATTATTTCGTTAATGTCAGGCCGCAGGCGCTTTCACGCAAATTTCAACACAAATGTCTCTTAAACAGATGTCTGCACCCAGAAGAGAGAGACATCTCTTTCCTTTACTCACGTTAGGGCTGGGCGATATGGCCTAAAAAAAAAATCTCCGATTTTTTTACAAAAAATCCGATTCACGATTTAAATCGATTTTTTTCCCCCAAAATTTTTTGCAGATGACAGAAGCTGTTGAAAACATTTTTTTCTTTTATTTTGTGATGATTTTCCCAAGTAGGTTGATAAAAATAAAGTGCAAACAAAACCTGAACATTGTAGAAAGGTGCCTGTAGTATACAAAAAGTATTTGGTCACTCTTTTGTTTGCCTGAATCATTTAAATATAAAATTAAATTAAACATAACATTAAATGGCATTAAATAGTAGCCTTCCATTGTAAACAACTGTGCAAATGTAACTTTTTACAGTAAGCTTTTCTAACTGAATACACTGATACAAACACAGCATGAAATAAAATGTATATGACCCTTTAACATTCACATTTTCAAAAGTGCAACATCTGATCTAACATCAACATAACATATTTTGCACAGTAAATAAGTGCATGTAAACAAAATCAAGTGCATTCACAACATAACCAACAGTATTAAACAGTAGTGCATGTTTTTTCTAAATATTTTTTGCCAGGAAGACAAGCCTGTCTACTACCTCTGGCTTCAGGCATGCACGGTGGCATGTAACAATGCCCCCCCCCACACACTGAAAAGCCTCTCAGAGGGGGCACTTGTAGCTGGCACAGAGAGGTATTTCTTTGCTAAAGTACTTAGCCTTGGAAAGTTAAGTTGGTGACGCTTCCACCAGTCAAGTGGATCGGTGTCTGGGTCAACCTGCTGGACCACAGGTCAGTTGTTGCGGAGTAGAATGACATCCCCTCCAGCTCCGCAGAGATCCTTTGGCGTGTACTATTGTACAGCCGAGGCAAGGCAACGTCAGAAAAATGTTTACGGCTTGGTAGCACGTACCTGGGGTCCAAAGCTTTGAGACGGTGAATAAACCCCGGCTTTTCCACGGTGTATATGGGCACCATATCTTTTGCGATATACATCGCGACTGCATCCGTGATGGCTTTCCACCGGGCACTGTTCTTCTCATGCGGAGTACAGTTGGTGAATGTCTCCAAAATGCTGGGTTGTTGTTGTGAGGTGGCGGCGGCGGCGGCGGTGACATTGTTTTAGTTTGTAAACAATGCGCGCGCACTCTACTACGGGAACCCAACGGGGGGGAGGGGTGGGGGCGATTTTCTCGATTTTCAATAAAACACATCGCCTTAAAGCACACATTCGAATTAATCGATTAAATCGATTTATCGCCCAGCCCTAACTCACGTAGTCATTTTTTCCATGTTTTTAAAGTGCTTCAAGGTCACAGGAAAGCACTTTGCATGAACGGTTGGAGACACGTACCTCCAAAAACACTTAATGCAAGCACTCCATTCACAACGGGATATTTATTGATTTAACCACACCCACCTTTAATTCATTTGATTATACCAACAAGTACTTTTTGTGCAGCCAAACTATTGGCTAAACCAAACTTAATTCAGTCCTGTTTGACCAATGTTAACTCAAAACTACAATGTCCAGCAGTTCAACCTTTACATTTGTGACACATTTATGAAGCTCTACATCTTCAGTGAGAACGAATGGGCTCAGCAGTGCAGAGTGCTGATGAGTTGCAGACATATTAGGGTGCTTTGGAGTCGCAGCTCTCTCGGCCGATGGTGGAAAACGAGCCGGCAGACACGAGCAAAGGACTGAAAATGTACAACAAATTATTTCTCCCCGGTTCTTTAAAAAAGAAAAAACACTCTAACACAAATGATGCTTCCCCTCAAATCATCAGGCGCACAGCTTTCAAATCTCTGTCGCCTGCTCGCCTCTCGCCATCTCACTCTTAAAACACAGCGGTAATAATTAGAATTTCACGGCCTCTGCCGCTCCGCGAGAGCGCGAAAAAGCTTACTGGCCCAGCTTCAATGTTCTCTGCTCATTTCTGCCAAAATAAACCCAAAACAGTAACGAAACGGAGTAGGTGAGGCTGCGTCACATGCAATGTCACATGCAAGTCTCGACTGTCAGCGCTCCTCAGCCACACAAGTACAAGAAGTGAATTCCTCATTACAGCAGCACGTGTTAAACGCTGCCTCCTCCCCGTCTTAAGGTTAAAGCCATTAATATGCCATGAAACGAAAATGGCAGACGGCGAGACATTGAAGTCACCTATAAACACACACCTGCTCGTCTTTCCTCTCTCACACACAGAGACAAACGTTGAGCCAATTAGACTGATGCCCAGACGTCTACAGTGAGTTTACCTGCATGCTAAAGCTAATAGTTAATGAGGTGTGCCTGTTGCGAATACACTGGTGCATCATCAGGCAGGTGCAAACCATTAAAAGAAGAACATCTATCAGCTCAAAAAGCTTCATCGTGTTGGATCACAGACTCACATTTTCCTTCCTGCTTATAATCCTTCACTGCAGCTAGCTTTGCCAAATCCCGATCATGATATAGCGGCTCGGACATTGGGCAGAAACGTGTTGCCAAACTTAAACATAAGACGGCTCCAGGATTCACTGGAAAAAGCCCAGAGTGTGGGTGAGACAGTGAAACACAGGAAATAAATATGGCCAAAGGCAGGGTTGCATTGCTGTATCTGGAGATTGGGATGGAGTATAAACAAAAACATTTCCACAACAAAGGAAACCTCGAGAACCAACCAAACCAGAGTCACACTCACACGACCACATTAACAGGAACAGATCACTGAACGTGGATCCATTGGTTTGATCTGGCCAGAAAAAATAAAAAAAGATTTTAAAAAAATAGGTCTTTTGCATAATCTGCTGTTATTATACAGTTTGTCTAATTACCACAGAATGGTGAATAATTAACCAAATGAGCCAACTGACCCAAATGCATTATGCTTGCTGAAATATACAGGGCTACGTCATGATGTAGCGCTTTAGATGTTATGCCAACAAAATGAAAAAAAAAGCAATAAAAAAAAAAAAAAAAAGAAACTTTATCTGTTTATCTGAAAGATATCTGAATATCATTGGGCAACTGACTGAAACTAGACTGGAGACCACAGGAAGTGGACAAGCTGGCCAACCCCCATGAAAACTTCTTGTTGATTTTAAGTGTCCTTTGCTCCCAGAGTGGCATGAAACCTATTTCCCAGACATGCATCTTGGAACTCTCTGCTTCCGGAGGAAAAAAAAAGGACCCGTGACCACCGTTTAATGGCACGTTAATATAAAAGTTGCAGCAGGCGGCTGGAGTTTTACAGCACAGACCTGCAATGGCATTGTGGGTAGTTGTTGATTACACTTTTTTAGCAAAATCTATGAAGTCAAACCTAGAAAAACAATGTCCCAGTTTGAGGCTATCCCTAACATAATTTAGAGGTGCATGATTTCCCATTTGCTGTCCGCATTGTTTACATGTGAACAAGTGTTGGAGCCCTGAGAGTTTCTCATATGATGTCTGATGCACGGTATTCTATGTCTCTCTGGTTATGTCATAGGATTGTGCAGCATATGCGTTGGGAGGGTAAACCACAGCCCATGTGGGCACAGATGTTGCGTGCCTCATAAGCAGCAAACTAATGCTCACCAAGCAAAAGCAAGCGCGGGGGGGCTCTGCTATCTGCAGCTTAACCTCCTTAAACACACTGCGGATGTCAAAATATCCGATACAACTGCTGCAACGCAACACAGACATCAGAGGTATTAAGAAGCCGACGTTATGGATGAATGAACAGGTGATGAGGCGCCCAATCTGTGATCCAATCAGTGATTATGAAAAGCTCACACTGCTATAGTGAGGCGCGTCATTAATACAATTAATCAGGACTGGCTGAGATATTGCACGTGTCGGTGAAATGAAATGCCAGACATCGATCTTTCTCCTGAAGACACGAGCACAACAAAGCAAAAGGCAGCCGGAGGAGAAACAAAGCCGTTTGCAAACGAGTACACAAACTCAGCTGTTTAAGCACACGAGTGGGCAGTTTGACAACACATGGGATTCACCTGAGAGCTCCGAGAGACACTTCTGAGCTCGAACCCTTTCAACCGGGAGCTGAAGTAACTTCCTGGAGCCGTCGGTGTTGCCAGGCAACTTTGTTCTCTGGGACGCGCCATCAGGAGACGCTTTCGGCCTGCAGCCAGTTCAAAGGCTGCCGATAATGGAAGACGTGCGATACGAGCCGACGGGGAGATGACCGGCAGCGCTACGGAGGCCCGTTAGGACCACACGGGAGCCGAGAAACAGCAGGTGTGTGCGGGGGTGTAGGAGGAAGACATAATGTGGGGAACGTGCATCATCCAGTGTGTCTTTCTACTCACACTGAATATGTTCTGTGTACACACTGAATATCTGTCGATGTGTACACACTGAATGTGGTTTTTGTGACGGTGCAGCAAAAGCAGGAGAGACTGTGTGCACACGTGACACATTATGGGTTTAATGTCCGTATCCCTTTGCCGGTACATTCCAATGAGCTGCCGATTAAAATTAAAGAGCCTCTAATTGCACTGCAAATCGGACCGCACACACACTTAGGTGTCTGAGCACGGAAAGAGTTGGAAACCGACCGTCTTCACAAGAATAGCAAAGTGTGGAGAACTGGCCACTTGGAGAGAACACCACCACGTACTTGGTAATGTGTGCGTTTGTGTGCTGTGAATAACCGCGTCGCCGTCTCCATCACTTCCTAGTCTATAAGGAGCTATGGAACACATTAAAAATAGATGTCTCTCACTCTCACTGCGACAAACACAAACACACAAACGTTAATACCCAACTAAGTACCAAAGTTCAGCCCCGCCGTTGCTTAGGGAGCAGGTTTCAGTACCTGCAGTGAGAGCTGGGTTCAGCTCGGAAGTGGGGACTGGCACAATGTGAAATGCAATCACAACACATACCAGGGGAATGCAAGGGAGGGAGGGAGGGAGGTGTCTGGAACAAGAAAAATGGAGGATGAGGCCGTGAGAAAGTGAGACCCCTGGTGATAATCTGTAAATGCTGCAGGTTTGATCCTTCAGTTGTTCATTTATCATCACGCCGGGGCTGAGCTCCTCCAATGTAAACATGTAGAAAAGCCAAATTTCAATCTGTACCGTCTCTCATCCACCACCGCGATGTTAGCCAAATTATTACAAACGAGCTAAAGCAATAGCTGTCGTCTAACTGTTTAGCACATCTCTTAAATTGTGGCTTATTCTAGTAAACGTCTCTGCTGGCTGACACAGAGCAGCGCTGCTCTCTCTCCATCAGGGTTACCTGCAGGCGGTGAATCACATCAGCAGAGGGAGAAGGACGCGATGAGACTGATGCTGACTGATGTCTGCGTTCTTCATTCTCAATCAAAGTAGAACTCAGTGCTGTAATGTCATGATGCATTTTAGATAGTTTCCATTGAGATATGAATGACTTTATATGGGGACTTTGCTGTGGTAAACATGACTGTTGCTGCTCTAGAAATGAAAACAAACAGAAAAGGGTATTGAACCGAACCAATAATGAGAATCGAGAAAATCCCAGTGATACCCGTCCATGCTTCAGAGGACCAATCCGGTGCCAGAGATTCTGAGAGAGGCTGCTTTTACTGTTCGTGCAGAGATCTCATGGAGTAATCTGAAATTTCACCCAAAAATCTAAACACTTGTAACTTCAAAACACACAATTCAATTGAGCCTGTACCTCGTTTAGGGTCTTTTCCCGTGTATTCAAGCAACAAGCGTGTAAAAAGTTGCTGTCCTACACCAGCCTCTGTTAATAATCCTTTTATTAATGCGGGTGCATTAAAGGTTGTGATAAATATTCTAATAATTGCAAACAAGGAGCTTCCATATGTTACCGATACAGGCAATTAAGCCTCGTTTATACATGAGACAGGTGAAGTAAACACTGACATCCGACTACAAACAGCTCGAAACTGAAATCGATAACTTAATCTTGAATTGAAGGTTTGGAAAATCTTCCTCCGGCAACCGTCAACAGCGAGCGCTCTCGCACAGACGCGATGGAGCTTGTAATGCGTCCTTGTACAGAGTCGACCGAGGTCCTCGAGAACACTGAGCGGGCGCGTGCGTGTACGTGCGCGCTGTACGCTTGTTGGCACCAGTCGTCCGCACATTGTCGTTTAAGGAGCGACATGAAAATGTGCAGGGAAAAGTCATGGCAAGCTGCTGCCGCTCTTAAACAAAGTAAACTACTGAGGCGAGGTCGCATCATGAGTCTGGCATAAAGTTTCTCTCTCTCTCATATCACCGTGTCTCCATCAGCATCATCGAGGTCATTTCTTTAGCAAAGCACCAGCCTCCTCTTCCCCGCTATCCATTCCTCAACTGGGCCATTACCTGAAAAGGCCATTACCTGAAATCTCCTCCGAGACATGAGGCTTAACTTTTAAGTGATGCTGTCATACTGTAGTTGAGCCAACTTTGCGGCAACACTAAAGCCAGACCGACTGTTTTCAGAAGGCTAAACACAAGGGGAGCTTTCACGGCGCGGGGAATGTTTTTGCTTTTTTTTTTATAACCGAAGCAGAGTGCACAATTGGTGACAATCATCATAAAATTGGTCTCGTCAGATGCACTCAAAAACAGTTCAAACACTCATTTCTAGAATTGCATTTGCTGTCTGCACTGTTGACATCTATTTCCACCCATTTTCTAAATTGCATTTTCATTTTCACAACACTAATGTCCCCTTCATTTGAATCACAGGTAGACAGCGCATTAACATTCCTGCGGGGAATCCAGTGGTTTTGCAGACCGGTTACAGACGGAGAAAATGAATCGCATCGGGGGGGGGGGGGGGGGGGTTTGCTCAGAGTTCCTAAATACAACAATGCTCGAGCATCCTCGGCAGAGAGGCTTTTTGTTTTATTCAGTCGCAGTGAGCCATTTTTCAAACAAGTAGTCAAAAGTCTGCAAAGTCAACCTGCCGACACCTGCCGACACGTGCCGACACCTTAAAGAGGAAATACTGCTTCCTCGTGAAAAAGCTTCCTCGCCATCATGCCACAGCCACATGAATATTTAACAATATTTAAATACACAGCTATTCGTTTGTATGCTTATTGATGAAACCGTGATTAAGTAGGAGTTCTCTCCATTCATTCAGGACCTTTCTCAGTGCATCCTGAACCTTGGGGAAATGCCTGCATCACATTGAAATAAAAAATAAAAATGAGCAAGAGGCAGCAGAAATCACAAGCGCTTTGTGGCTGACTGGTATTGGCGTCAACTCAAAAACACACCAACGTACCATTTTGGCGAGGTTGACTGAGTCAGCGTGAAGTCGGTTTCTCAGATGAGGGTCCAGTTGGAAAGCAGGAGCGATCTCCACCACCTTCAAAACAACAGCAGTCTGTTTATAATACACGGATAGATAGACGCACATATTTCAACAGCTACACATGCTGCCCCTTGAACAGCTTTGTTAACAATCATGGTAGCATCTGGGTAACGCAGCTTGTCAGTTTTTAATTCCTTTGGACACCAAGGCTGGAAATGCACTAATTCTCTTGGACGTTAGTGCTGCTTTTTTAACACACCAGACCTCAAATGATCCTTGAAAGGAAACTTGAATTTTAAAAAAGGCACGGACAGTAGTGAAGCGCGGGTCAGTGCTTTTTAATACCCGCATTCACCAGACCCCTCTATGAGCGCCAATCCGAACCGCCCCAACCCACAGAAACATGCGTTAGTCAGCTACCTGAGACCCACCCACAATCCTTGACCCGCCCGTCCAAACCTGGCTGACCCGCATCACTAATAGACAGTGTGTTAAGATACCCTGTATCACTTTCATTTAATGGATGCAACTCTTTGAGGGCTCCCTGCCATTAGTAACTGCAATGCAAACACAATTTGGAAAAATGGTCACTGAGTGCATTGGCCTGTCTGTAGCAGAACATGATACATTATGTTCACCTGCTCCGTCTGCCATTTGGCACGGGGCGGGTCAAGCACAGGGGGTTAAAACAAATAGATATAATATATATACACATATAGCAAACTATTCAAAATGTCTCCCGGTTTACTGCTGGTCCTTAAAACAGACAGTGAAAGCGCCACAGACTTACAGTTGGCTTCCTACTAACATTCAGTAAACACCATCATTTATTTTCATTTTGCCGAAAGCAGCCATCAGTTTGATACAGTACGTGTCACGTTAGCTTCAGAAAAACAGATGGAGTGAATCATTAGAAGTGACATTCAGCCTTTCATTGGCTGCTGGGTGGGAGGGGTCGGCCATGTTTGAGGCAGATCGGTTTCGTTCCACTGCATCCAACAAGTTAACCCATCCAAAAGAAATAACTGAATCCCCCCCCCCCCCAAAAAAAACCCTCTCCAAGTATGAATAGCACTTCCAAGACAGAGAAAGGCTAAAAATATCTGCACTCTACCGTCACTAATCTATTTCAACATTCTTGTTTCTGAGATTCAAAAAGATCTTAGATTAAGGGCAAAGGCAGATTAAGTCTCACAGAATCAAAGAGCAGCTCTGGCACGAACAGAGCCGCTAATATGATTATCATCTATAATTTGATTAAAAGGGAAGGAAAAAAGTGATGAAAACACATGATTGAAAGCGCTTTGGGGTGACAATACGTCATGAAATAGTACACGTGTTAATCAACCTCCTCTGATGAAAGCATTGTTATATTGAGTGACGATTTCAATTTTCCCTCTCGTTTGGCATTCAGACCCTTTTTGTTATTTTCAGGTGACGCCGGAATAACCAGACCCAAAAGAAACTAGGACAAATAGCCCCAGCTAATGAACGACAATCAATTTCATATTATATGCCCTTAAAAAAAAAAAGGAAAAAAACAAAAAGAGCTTTTGTTAATTTGGTGGAATTTAAGTAGCTGCTGCAGTTTTTGCTGAGACTCCCAATCCCCCAGCATTAGCATTAGCTAACTGTTATTGGCATGTAATCCTCCCTGCTGCTCAGGATATCCATGACAGCCAGTGCCACAATAATCATCGCTATAATCAGGACGAGCATATTTATTAATGTGTCGCTTAATTGGCTTGTTTCCCTAAATATAAAAAGGGAAATAAAACACTACGGCCTTTTGTGTATTCAGTAGACCGCCGAGCTCGAGGGTGCGATTCCTCCCTACGACCTTTGTTTAATCATCCACTTCCTGCTAATCTACGTAACACTGCAGCAATGCAATGAAGATGATGAATTATTTTTAAACGGGGACTTCACCTTTTGGTGCCTCCGCTGAATGGAGCAGTCTCTCTCGTAGAGGTGGACGACGTTACCGTATTTATCGCCTGGGGAGAGAGACAAAGAGAGGCGCGGGTGAGAAAATGACAATAACAAAAGAATACGAGATAATGATCAGGGGTGTTGAGAAAATGAGTGGTTGAATTCACGAAAGGGGGAGTAAAACAAACATTTATTGGTGCTAAATTCACTCTAGTACACGTCCAACCGATGGCTTTAGAGCTCTGTCAACACAACTCAACCTGCAGCACCTATTCACACATGCCACGCCTTCAAACCGACCAATCTGTACGGAGCGTGAAAAGACATCTTCAGTGTGCAAAGACAGATGCTTCAATCTGCTCCGGCCTGCAAGGCAACGTCCACGTGACGGACGGAGGCATCGTTGGGCTTCTTGTTGGTAGCATTCTTGCTAGCTGGACCACATGTACATCGCGTTTTAAGAAGCCACAGTTACGGCTCCCTTCAAAAGTGCTTTAATGTGCCGGGAGTCCAGCAAAAGACTGGCCAGGAAAATGTGTGATAATGAAAAAAAATAAAAGCACAGCCCCCACAAAACATTGTGTTTATTAAAAATGATGCTCTCAGCAAACTGTAAGTGTCCCATTTTTTACTTAATTTAAAAACAGTGCCAGCACTACAGCCAGACTGTTTTTTGTGCTGAATGTTGAATACGACAGCAGGGCAAAGTCATATTGCGAGTGAATGACTTTTACTTTGTGGCGCAACAATTTAACGCTCAATCTAACATGCATCAAAATTGATATACAGTCAAACACTGATTGCGACCGAAAACCTATTAGACCCGCCTCACACAGTCTGACCTGACAGACCGCCGACATAGCACTGTTTAAAAAGGCCCAGAAATAAAAAGAGGCTGAAGGAAAGTTGAGAGAAAACGCAAAGACATAGGAGACGGAATGAGAGGGAGGGAGGTTGAGAGAGGACCAAGAGAGAGGAGGGCAAAAACAACAAGGGAAGATTGAAAAAACAGTGAACTGAAAGAGAAGGAGGGAGGTGTGATAAGAGAGAAGGCAAACAAAAAGGCTGGCAATGACACGGTTTTAACAGGTAATTCACAAAATCCCTCACATGCCCTAAAGACAATAATTGCTCACAGTGACCACACACGGAGAACTACAACACGGTGAACACTGAAACAGGCACAGACGTAAACACACGACCCACAGACAGACGTTTACAGTAATGCACACCACAACATGAACGCATTCACATGCACCGTACAGCAACGTTCAAAGTGCAGACACACTTCCTGTCAGAGTCAGTGTTGACTTTCAGTTGTAGAATATTGAGCGGCAGTAGAGTTACGTTGGCGCTGTGGAGGAGAAGTAATGGCTGCTGGAGAATCCTCTGCTGGCTAATAAAGCTCCTTCACTCTCATTGTTCGGCCGTCTCTCTCTTCCTTCCTTTGCAATAGCGCAGAGTTCAAGGACTTCTGTGCTTCCGTAATGAACTTAGATCAATTCACATAAACAAAAGAAACGGACGCATCGTTAGAGGCAAACACAAGAGGAAGTCGTAAATGCACTTACCGAGGATCTGTACTTCGATGTGTCTCGACTTTTCAATGAACTTCTCAACAAACAGGGCTCCGTTCCCAAACGCCGACAGCGCTTCAGAGTAGGCCCGCTGGTAATTCTCCTCGAGTTCCTGACAAACGGACGAGAAAAGAAACCCATACACGTCTGACTTAGTGCTGCTATTCAAGAGGCAAGAGAGTCGCAGAGGATCGGTGGGGTTTTTAGGGGGTTTTGGTGCAGCAGACGAGATTTCAAGATCCTTTAAAATCTCGGTATGCGGTCAGTTAGTTTCATTTAGAATAACTTATATTTCCACATTCATTGTCCGACATTCCTTTCCCTGTCATTCACATGTGATGTGCAGATGTCTTTAGGTTTTTTTTTTTGTTTCCTTTCTTTTGACACAAGTGTTCACACCCCCCTAAGGGAGCAAATCCTACACGACATCTCTGGGACCCGGTTTTGGGAGGTCACGAGCGAGCACGCTGGGGGTCATGACACGATCTGTTTTTGTCAAGTCTGTGACACGACGCCCATCCAGCCTCCAGTCACAGTGACTCCCCAGGCGAGAACACACGAGCCCATCTTCATTTGTCATCTCAGAGCCTGGAGAGACGATGCTCTGGGAGGCAAAAAACAAGCTTCTCACAAACCTTACAGTAAGTAATGATGATTTTTATATTATAATTCTAGGTCTATGAACACAGGAAGAGCAGTCCAACAGGGCTCTATGTATATTTAACTTTCAGAGACACTACAGATCAACTGTGCAATCTTAATCCCTCCGTTCCTTTCTCCCATCGTCTGGATTCATGAGTGAACGAGTTTGCAAAGTGCTAACCTAAAGCAACACAAACTAGTGTTCAGTTACAGAAGCACTTGACAAAGTAGAATGTCTACAGTGGTCAGTTTACGGTCAGAAAACAATGGCTTCTACAACGAATAAAGAAATAACCCTCACAATGAAATGGCCATTTATAAAAAGCAACTTGAAACAAAACTTACAACTTGCACTAAATTACAAGTGTCGGAGATGTAATTTGAAGTCGTAAACGTGTCAAAGCACTGATGCAGCTCTATCTCTGTAAATTACTTTTTGAAAGACTAAAGTTCACTGAATTCCATTTGCACTCCCTCCACATGGTCCATCTGTCAGCTTTGGCCACTGGAGCTCTGATACGTGCCGTTCTCTTGTTCTCCTACTCTTTGGGAAACCTTTTGGGTCAAACCCTAAACAGAAAAACCTTTAATTGCGCCTTGCTTATCAGTAAACATACACCTCTCCACCTACAACATGTTGCGGATAGTCAAGCTCACTCTGGTTATTCTGCATACAAATGACCCCACGAGCTGGCCTTAATGGAATACAAAGGCAACCTACGCATTGTTGGTCCCGGCAGTGCAGAGAAACCTCTTCACAATTTCCTCACATCGCATTAGCAGGAGCCGCCGAGGCCCCTGTGACTCAGCTCAACGACTAGAAATGTCAACAACTAATTAATTAGACCGGAGCGACTCAGAAAAGGTCACGCTTTCAAATAGTTTGTTGACTCGTGAGGCTCAGTGACTGCAGTACAACAGCTATTGCGTGCGCAGATCAGTGAGTAAGGCTGAGTTTCCATACAGCGGGTTTTTTCGGAGCATTAGCACCTTTTTTTTTTTTTTTACAATTGTTTCAATGAGAGCGCTTATGCGGCTGCCTGAAAAAGCACTACATCAGCAGGTTTTTCTGAGGGGGGCCTCCACCACTGCTGGCACGAGTAGCAAAGCTGCCTCCAGGCCTCCGCTGAAGTAAACAGAAGTGAAAACTTGCCACTTCCTGGTGTCTTTGAGCCTGCGGCAGTTAATTTTCCCTTTGAGACACATTTTTTATGAAATCATCCACACAAGGACATTAAACCCCTTTCTCGTGTATCGGTATTCTGGAGAGATTTCCGGTTTCACGATTTCACAATTAATAATTTGCAACATTTTGTAATAGAAAATCCTAACCATGGAAGGTGAAATGGTATTGTTGGACCTACTTGGCCCAGTTTTCCAATAACAATCACAGATTTAAGAGCGTTTTCCTCGGAGGTTTGACGTATTCAAACGTTTATTTTTCACAAGCTTCTCCCAATGCGCTACTTATTTAACCATCTGTAAGCAGTACGATTAAATATAGATACATAGATGAAACGAGCATAATGAAAATTGTTGTGCATAATTTATGAGGTAGCCTCTAAAACTGTGTTTTTTTTGGTTTAAAAGAGACCACGTGTGCCTTTCTCCTTCTTGCTCTTGTTTGGAGTAGACGCCGGAAAAAAAAGGTAGCGCAAACCTGCAATCTGGAGGTGACAGATCACACAGACTTCAACAGCGTGCGAGTCAGCCATGAAATAGTTTATTCCATGAGAAACTTGCATCAGAAACCAGACATCTTATAACCAAGACCTACTTACACAAACTATAACCAGCAAACGAATAGGAAGACATGGGAACTTAAAATTGAAGAAGCCGGTATTAAAAGTGTCACGTCGACCAGGTGGAATTAATCCAGTTTCATATTTGCGTCATTTAACAGCAACACTAAATTATTACTAGGTCAACTCTAGAGTAACATGACCCAAAAAGGTCCAGGTTTTGGCGTTGGTGATGATGCTGTGCGGCCATCACTGGGACAGCTATTGTGCCAGCCCATCATCGCCCATGGCCGAGAGGCGGGAGACGAGGAGGATGGTGAGTTTCCTCCCTACTGCTTTTCATCTCCTGATCCTATTTATTTATGCAGTGCAATGTTTTTTTTATATGTCAGGGTATTTTATGACATAACGATTGCTCATGTTGGACACTTGACGCACATGTAAGACGCATTAGATTAGCTTTTTACGATCATATACATTGAGACGCTGTTTGAAAAGTGGCCCATGGACAGCTACAACATTGAAAGACATTATTTTCTTAACGTCCTCTGAGAATGGGCCTCCATCACACGGAAATCTCTCTGAAATTGCTTCCGTCAACCCAGAGTACACACACCAAAACACACAGGGTGATTGGCAGCCAGATAGATGGACGACCAGGTTGAAATGAATATGAGAAGGAAGACTTTTCATGAGGCGGGCAGGCCGGGCGTCGGAATCGGGTTTGTTTTCTCTTCTCTGGACACGCGCCGGGACGTTAGAGTAAGCCGTTACATTGAATCTCTCACAGAAGTGACGTTGTGCAGCTCACCTCGTACTCTCGGACCACCCTCATGCCACGACCGCCTCCCCCGTAGGCCGCTTTGAAGATGACGGGGAAGCCGTACGTTTCGGCGAACACCTGCGCATCCTGCAGGCAGGAGATGGGGGCATCTGTTCCTGGGACCACAGGTACACCTGGACGAAGTAAAAGGAAACACAAGTGAGAAACATGTTATTTTAAAGATTCTGAAAGCTGTGCTTTATAGCAGTAAATGCTCAGCGCATTCATTTAGAGGGATTTATAAGTCATATCATGCGAGAACAGCAACTACTTTCACACCGCATTTGAGTCTGATAAGGTCAAATTGTGTTTTACGGCAGCAGCAGGAAACTGCTTTATAGCTCAAAATGAGGGCTGAATATGAATAGAGCTGAATTTTTCACCTTTTCTCGCCGTGGCAGATGGAACGAGTTACAGGCTGAAAAATATGATCTAAAAATGTACATCCCCGACAGACATAATTAATGCTTGCAGAGTAAAAGCCTTCCGGCGTCAGACTCCAGCAATCATCTCGTCTTCGGTCTCAGTGCTACAATTATTTGACGTTACCAAAACACGACCCTCGTCGCGGCAGGTGTTTCCGTACCTGCGCTGATGGCCAGGGAGCGAGCCTCCACCTTGTCGCCCATCTTGCGGACCGTTTCCGGGCTCGGTCCGATAAACCTCACCCCTGCGTCCTGGCAGGCCTGCGCAAAGTCTGACCGCTCGGACAGGAAACCGTAGCCTGGGTGGATGGCGTCCACGTTGTTGTCCTGAGAAGTGAGAGAGGGATACATGCTCACATACATTACATTGTTTGACCTTTTGGCTTTGGCATGACTGCTTATAAACACATCCCACTGAAGATAATTAAACTGAGTCCAATATTCAACACCTACTTGCTTTAACACATTATTTTTTTTGTAATTCACATTTATTCTCAGGTTTTGTGCAAAACTATTTGCCGTTGGAACCCAGAGAAAGGAAATTTTGCCCAGCTAAGCAATGGGAGTTCTGGTAAATACAGCGCCACCGCGGGGCCCCGGTTAACACTTGGCTGCCTACCGGTGAGGGAAATGATGAGTCATCACACATGCACCTACCTGCGCGCTTTAACCACACGCTGTCTGCTGGCCAGCGAAAAGGACGTACGCATCAGTTACGGCAGAGGGACTGTGAGCTAATGACACTTCATTCTCATTCCATCTCGGCTGCAATCGCCTTAATCATCATCTACTCAATGGACGCCAGCGGGAAACTGAGCGAGTAGACAGGCACACATAATCTGAGGGTCAGGGGGAAGGTACTGAGAGGAACACACACACACACACACAGGGTAGCAGACAGATACAGTAGCTGCCGAGCGTGACAGATAGAGCCATCTTTAGATCAGTATGTGCCATCTGCTCTTGGATACGAGGCGGACTATAATTATGGGCTGTCCCGTTGTTAAGGGAGCTGTTACTGGCAGGCCAGAGGAGGCATGAAGCCACACACACACACACACACGTTTTCACATGCAAGGTTACTCACAGAAGGTACTGGGAGGCATAGATGGTTATTTTGGTCACACAGTTACAGAGTGACAGACAGTGTGAAGAAGAGGTACACATACGCCGAATGTGAAAGAGTGCGAGCAGGAAGAACACACACACACACACTTTGCTGGCATGGGGTGGCTGGGCTCCCAGATATGCAGAAGGATTTTTGAGAAATGAGTTAGATGGCGGGCGGCTCCCGACTTGGCTAGCTGACCACATGCCCATGCAGCAAATGATGAACCATGAGAAATTGATCTGAAAAAAGTGATAACGAACAACTGGCAGCTCGTCCTGGAGGAAGGAGGGAAGACGGGTCGGAGAGGATCGGAGGTAAGAAGGGAGCAGATCCGATCTAACGCAGTGAAAAGTGGCAGAGGGGAGAGAAGGAGAGAGAAAGGGAATGACGGAAGAGGGAGTTCGCAACAAGGAACAGGAGGAAAGGGAAAAGAGGGGCCAAGGAACGATGGGCAAAGGGAAGGAGACAAGGAAGAGATGAACAGTGTTTGAGGGATGGACGGAGAGAAGTCGTTTTATTTTCCTTCCAACCAGGCTAAATATAGACCTAGGGTGAACAGAAAGGAGTAAAAGGGATCTGCCCGTCTCTTGTCAGTCTACTTTGATGCCACTGTAATTTGTACTGCCTCAATGACAGCTTCCAACTTCAGGAAGGGAGATGGGTTCTCCTAAAAGATCAAAAGTAAGGTGAACCAGCACAGAGTATTTCACCTGCTGGAAAAACCTAGGTAGAGAAAATAAAATCTAGTTCATATCCTGGTTGAAGTATATGAAGCACTTAAAAGTGCTGTGTAAATAAAGCTTATTATTACATTGTATTATTATTATGCTAAGTTACATAATTGACTACTCCAGCACTGCAATGAACGCACAGACAAGAGACTGAAAGCAAATAAGCAAAGTGTTGCACTTTTCCTTCAATGCTAAATCAAGACATATTATATTTTGGTTAAGTTTTTGAACGTGGAGAGACTCCATCTCATCAAAATCTGAAGGCTACAATTGGCACCACTCCACCGTGAAAGATGGAGCCAACGAAGTGAAGTGTATGCTGCGTGTAAATGTTGTCCTGAGATCAGCCAAGGCACAAGCTTTTCATTGTATGAAGATGGCCCGCATTATTGACCTCCATGAATACTTGTGACCCATGTTTCCATTCTAAGAGACGAGTGTTAAAAGGCTTGGGGGGACCTGGCAAAGGCATTCAACAACATCTTTGAGGAAATGCTGGATCCTACGCTTACCGTGGTGACATTTAGGAAGGAAAAACACTTCTTAACAACAATCTGTTACCTTGGCTACTTGGATGATGTTTGGAATGTCCAGGTATGCCGCAACAGGTGCCAGACCTTTTCCAATCAGGTAAGCCTCGTCTGCCTTCTGCCTGTGAAGACAAGGGCGAAGGATGTAATTTCAGTGCGATGGGGAAGGCGGTGTGGGGGTGGGGGGGGGGGGGGGGGGGGGGGCAGCAAAAGCAAACAAAACACACAGATGTGCACCAGCTCTCAAGCACACAACCATTAGGCGGCATATCCGAGCTCAGTCGGGAGTGGGCACCGGTACTTAGTCAAATGAAGCCTGTTTTAATTACTCAAATGAGTCCTCCAATCAGCCTTCTTTGGGCTTATGTTTCATAAGGAGGCGGGAGGATCGGCAGAACCAGGTGGTGCAGGCACATAACGAGCTTTATTAGTCAAAGAAAGGCATTTTAAAAGACGCGAGGCATTAGAAAGTCAGGGCGGAATGGAGAAAGCCGACAGTGGGGCAGATTACAATGTTGTGCATGTAAACTAAGCAGAGCGATCGCCTGAATGTCAATACAATTATACTTATGTCGCTGCTTAATACAGAGCGCCAAACAGTGAACTGGCCCAAGGCGCTGGAGAGGAGAGAAATGCTGCCTCAAGCTTCCCTTTAATTGCAGTTGGCTCTAATCAACCGGTCGATATGCCGCAGCAGTTTACCGAGACATCTGTCGGTTACGCTTCCTTTTACTTAAACCTTGTGCGGACCACATTGGGCTCCAATGTAGCAGAGCTCAGCACCTGTGCATTTGTCCGGTGTCTTGCTCGGAGTAGACGGCCACGGTTCGAATCCCCAGTTCGGTGCAGGCTCTGAACACGCGGATGGCGATTTCACCTGGAAGAAGAGGAGGACAAAACGTGGTGAGCGGACGGTGCAGGACGTGGTCATTTTACTCATTTGCTCTGCTTCATTTTGCCAAAGCGGTTTCCTCTTCCTCCCTGAATGTTGCTCTTCCTCTCTTATTCTCCAGAATGTTTAGATGAGTCTTTACTTTTGATCCACAGTTTAGCAGATTGTGTGTAGCGGGAGGTTGTAGTTCATATTCTCTCATCTATTTTTCATAAGCACACACTTTACATGACTTTTATCAACATACTGTGGCATTGGCCCTATTTCGCGACAAACAGCTTCCACTGAGAGAATAAAATAAACTTTGATTTTCTTTACGCCACACATGAAAACAAGACAAATCCATCTGGTGCTCTTCATCAAACCGTGCAAAATATCAACCGCCACTGCAATAAGTCTGCCGTTTCTTCTAAAGTTTGAGAACAGTGTAGAATCTCTGCTCTAGACAAACAAAACACTTGTCTGCCTTTCATCTTGCTGTCACTGGAGCCAAATACTGGTTTTATTAAACAACACACATTCCGGGGGAGAGAAAAAAAAAAGTTTCGTCACTGAAGACTAGTAAGATGTGTTGCTTGAAAGGGAGGACAGCATTCAAATGATTGAGGACTGCATTGGAAACAGAGTGCAAGAAAGAAAGTGAATTCTGGAGGACAACCAAGAGGAGGGATACCAAGTAAGGATTGCAAAAAAGACAGCAAACAGGAGCTAACTCTGAAAGAAAGACAGCAAGGGGCTCAGAGGAAAATCACATCCGACAAGTGCGGAAGAAGACAGGGAGAGCAAGCGAAGGGAGGAAGGAGAGAGGACATGAGGAGAGAGGAGGTAAGAGGGGACGAGGAGAGCAGAAAGGAAAGGAGAATATTAGTGAAAAGACCAGAGAAGCAGAGAGAGGAGATGTGCTTGGTGAAGTGGAATCCTGATATGATGTGATGGTCCAGCCTCTCTTTTCATCACACGTGCACACACACCGAAGCCGAGCACGGTCCGGTGCGCTGCAGTGTGATCTAATGCGGTGTTGATATCGCGTCACGCCGATGTGAGGGAGAGAGATTGACGGAAAGCCCTGCTGTGTCTCAGAAAGTGTGTGAGTGGCATATATATATATATATATATATATATATATATATATATATATATATATATATGGCATATATATATATATATATATATATATATGGCATATATATATATATATATATATATATATATATATATATATATATATATATATATATATATATATATATATATGAAATAATAAAACTGAACCGAATCAAGCACTTTAAATGTGTCCGCAGGTATGAACATAGTGGGAGGCTCTGAAAGGCAATTAGAATAAAAAGCATTTAATTGTAACTCTAATCCTGCACGTCGCCTGGCGGAGTCACTGTAATTGCACATGTGACAGCGTCATGCGACAGCCTCATGCGACAGCATCAACAGGCTAGCGGTCCGGTGATTACAAGCATTACCAAAGCACGTCAGTCATGCGGACGCTGCATGCAACGACGCTGCTGGTGACTGCTTAGTGTTTCGAAAACTCTTGGATTCTCTAGAATTATATTTCCATTCAGACCCCACTGACGGACATTTCTAGCAGCTTGGAAAGGAACATGAAGGAAAAGAAAAAAAAACATTAACATAATAAAACAGGTCTCACTGATATATGAACAGTAATATTTAAATAAATAGAAAACATCTGTGACGTTGTGTACTTATAACAATAAATTCAAAAAACGGATTAATACATACACCCTTAAACTCAACTTCCTAGCAAACAGCGAGGGTTGTGGGTGCAGTTCTACCTCCGTTTCCAATATTCTAACAAAAGAAATGAGCGCTTTATGGTCAAAGCAAACAAAGTTAACTTGTGAAGCCGCCCACATACAATGTGTGCTTAAATATTAGCACGTGCCAAGTAAAATGTTGGCCATGAAATATTAAAGAGTCTGAGAGTCTGTTATTTTGCCTGGAGAAGATTGTAAATGCCGTAACTTTATAATTTAAACCATGTTGACTTTAATGGTGCTATCTGAATGGCTCGTCTCATTCAGTGGTGATTTAGCGCCGATGGGACGCGGAGGCGGTCTTACCTCTGTTGGCCACCATGACTTTCTTGATCGGTCGATACTCGCTCCGCGGGGTAGAGTGGGAGAAGCGGGGGGAGAGGCACGCCCTCCTCACGGCCAGCAGGCCGAGGCCGCCTCGGACCACGGTGTACCTCAACATCCTGAAGGAAGAGAGAGAGAGAGAATGTTTAAACATACACACAGTCTCTATACAACAGCAATACGTGAAGGGAAGAACTCTTATTGTCTTACAGTCTCCATCTAGAAAACATTTGCTACGTGCGGTCTCTGATGAAAAAGAAAGATGCTTTCAGGAATAATTAAAAAAGACGATAATGCTTTGAAAGTGTTTAAACAAGAGGAGTGAGCCTTGCTTACAGAGATTAAATCCACTAAAGTGCCGAGCCCTATTAAGTTGTTGCCGAGGGTTGCGTGTTCCTTTCATGGCATTTTCTTCAGACATTTTAATTCGCATCCTGACATTCAGTAGGAATCTTGGATAATTCCAGTACTCGGGAAGAAAAAGTGTTACGAGGGAAGAATTGTAGAGCTGTGAGCCCGACTTCTGTTGATGTGACAGTTTGGGAAAAGAGAACATTGAAATACAATAAAAGGATCAAGTAACAATTGACATTATAAAGTAGTCGTTAATAAGAAAAACAGCACAATCGCATAAATCTTGGAATGACAGCTCGCAGATCAAAACATCTTTCAAAAAGATTTGATTTCCATAAAAGGAAGGAGGAAGTTAGCCAATCAGCTGCATCAAATTAAAGACAGCAAGTTCACGGTGCGTTTGTGGTGAGGTTTCTTTCTTCAAATCACAAAAATTAAACGGCAACTATGGCCATTAAAGTGGAACAGTCACATGAATAAATGTTAAATAAAGACACTCCAAAGTCTGTCTCAGATGAGAATCTGTTGCCCTCACTTGATTAGAACGACTGCACTCAAACAAAAAGAACCATCCAACTATCCAGCATGAGGGAGACAACACAACAAACAAACTGCACCCAACACTTTGATGGCTGCATTCACTCTCAACAATCACCAAACACACAGTCAACTGTAGCCTAGCGCGTGGCTCGTTCACTGTGTGGAGACAGGCAGCTTTACTGGTGCTGGAGCTGTTTGATGGCGACCCTGCAGAGGTGGAGGCTTCTTCTTCTTCTTCTTCTTCTTCTTCTCTGATGACGAGGCTACACCTCACAGACAGTGCTTTGCTGCCACACTGTGGTCAAACAACAGCAATGCAACCAATGGAGACCACTACCAACTGCAAATGCCACATCATAGACTTTCATATAAATTATATCTATTATATATAAACATTAATCTGAAGAGCCTCAGATCACAACGAGTGCCGGCATCTTCTCCAAACTTTACACGGTAACGTGGACCCAGACAAAAAAAATAAATAACTCAATTTCTTTGAGCCAAATGAAGTCTCATTCTGCACAATCACTTCCTGTTTGTTACCCGTGGTTGCAGGGTTTCACTTAAAGGTGAATTACCACACGTGTCCTGTATAGATGTAAAGATAATGAACAGCGGTGTCAGTGCTGTACAAACTGTAACAGTGACCTACATGAGTGCATTAAAGCTAACAGCACAACTCAATTCACCCGTTTCATGCGTGTGAAGCAGGATGGCTGCTTTAATGCTTTAAATCCCACAGAAAAGGCTCCTATTAATCACCCACTGAAACATGTCTGCCAAAGCATTTTCAATACCTCACATTGCAAGAGGTGTCCAGGGGAAGTTGGGTAAAGAATGTGGACCGACTGTTGCGAAACTAGATCAGCCTGATTGGATGGCAAAGGTAATCTTTTCACTCAAAATGTCCTTTACAGTGAGAACTTTTTAAAATCTAGATTGGTGAGTCTTATATGACGATGCGTGACTTATAATCTCGGTAAATGACGGAATGAATGAAGAATTAGCTACGGATCACACGTTAACGACCGTCTGAAGCCTGATCGCAGTGGAAGCTCAGGCTGAAACAGTATCTTGCATCCACACAACAGCAACAGCGTCACACTTTGTAACCGATACAGTTTCCCAAGGCCTGAATAAGACAGGGAGACCGCATCAGACCGGAAACAAAGGACAGGACAAGGCAGACGGGCAAAAACAGGTCAAATACCACCTGAGTCCTGCATTCAATTCTCTCAAATAAAGCTGAAGCACAGCTTCTTACCAGAGAAGTATACCCGTTATAAACTGGTGAGTGATATGGTCTCTGATTTAAAGAAAAAACAGATACACACTATATTAGCAGTGGATATGGGGACCAGACTCTTAGTTGTAACAGTCTTAAAGCCCCGATAAAGACGACATATTTATCTACGTATTACAATAACCAAGTGTTCTAGCACATGATGAATGTTGAACAGCTCTACTACAATCAAGCAGAACTCCTGTTTGGGTGTCAAATTCAAACGAGCAATCCTTTAAAATCGGTTTATAAAAAAGGTGACATTCTGCAGAAACGCGTCTAATAACAGAATAGTCACGGCACCAGCATGCATCGAGTTCAGTCATAAATGATTAGCAGCATGTAGCGTGATGATGGTTCATTCAAGATGTGGCCTGTAATCGAAAATGCTCTTTGATCTCCTCAAAGCTGGGACAAAGTGGAGACAGACTTGCTGGGCAGTGATGACTCTCACATTCGTAATATGCTGATGTTGTAAACAGCTGATCGAAAGACTAGAAATCCACCCAGAAAGAGGAAGTACAGCATTCCTAATGTTCAATGATTGTTGGGGACAAACTTCTAGACGGTGATGCTGTTGAACAGGCGACTTGAAATGTGACAAACTATCGCTACCTTTCTTAATACTACTACTCTGTCCTCAGCATATCCTCCTCTATTTCTCGGTCATTTCTCCCTTTTTGAAACCCTTTAACGGTTCTGAAATGTAGCTCACTACCTCCCTTCCTGCTGGTTCATCTCCTTTTGTGTATTTGGAGAATGCTTCAGAAATAAAACTGTTAATCGGGATTTAGCCTTAAAGATAAAGGAACGAAGATAAAGCCGCTCCTATCTCGGCCTTCACAATGATGGAAAGTTTTCTTACTGAGCCACAACAAATGAACATGTGATCGGTGACACACCCCCCCCATTTGTTGCTGACTCATGGCAAGCACAGCAACACGGACCACTACGGAAAAAAAACCAGCACTAAACTCCACTCACGGCTCAGTGCTCATGCTCTCAGATCACCGTCCACATCAGCATCGCGCATTTTTACTAAAAACAAAATCAATATCACTTGAGTGACAATGCGATAAAATTCAACTTGCTCGGTGGCTACTGCCATAAATATCCACCTTATCAGCCGCCTAGTGGCTGCCGCCTCAACTACAGTAGCTTTATTATGTCGTGCTGAGCAGATACAACTCCATCAGTCATCGTCTTTTCACCCCGATATGGACTGATCCAACACAGAAGCATGCCAATCATCAACTGGTATCTTTTCAGTCACAAATCTAAATTAATATCGCAGTTAGTCCGATTGTAAAGCACTTGTTTTATGTAATGAGCATCAAGACTTCCTAAGCAGAGATATTTGTGAAGTAACATCCATCTGATATGTTAAGGCCAGAACCCTGCGTTTCCCTAACGAGACCTTTCAAAGGGTCCCTATTACCTGTGACCTTTGTGTTTGAGCGAGTCTAGAAAAGGATAAACAGGGTGAGACGGGGTGAGACGGGGTTGTCTTCTTTATCAGACACCAATGACCCATCCCAGTTCAAACCAGCCCATTTAAATCAATGATTTACCTCATACCATAAAAAGGTACTAAAACATCTCTTTCAAAGAGTTATGTCACCGTGATCATGGAGCACCGCAGCTCCCTCCGCCTCCCAGGAAACAGAAACAATTCAAACCAGAGGGCAGAAGTCTGGCCCAAGTTATTCAGCAACAGCATTTAGTCACACAACATTCAATCTGGAGGCTTAAAACCAGCTGCAGACCCCTCATTGTTAACGTTTAGGTATGAACCTCAAGTAGAGACACTTAATGTAAATTATGTTCAGGGCTTGGCTGTTTCTCAACAAGTCGCTATTTGAATCGGTGGGCAACAAACCACACTGTCTGACTGTCTACGTTACAGGCAGAGCACTGTGAAAAAGTTAAACTAAAGTTCCTAAATAACCAAAACCGTGCTCAGCCTTCAGTGTATATCTGTCTGACACACATGCACTCGCGCGTGCACACATCAGACCGTCCTCAGTCTCCACCTAAAGGCCATAGGTCACCGAGACCGGCGTGTGTGTTGGGAGGCGTCAAAGAACAGAGGTGACTTCTGGTTCACACATTAATCTGGAGATCAAAGTTTCGTTCTGACACACAAAAACACACACAGCTCCCACATTTACTTTGCCTTCATTGACTGATCTCGGGGCAAATCAATACACCGGCTATCTGCCAGCATTTGTGCAACAGAGGATCTAGCTTTTTCATTCTTTGCACCAAATGACGAGCATGAGATGACACTCTCTCTATGACTAAGGGGTGAGTATTATTGTGAAACACCCTCCTGAAAACACAGGACTGCCAAGAAGTTAAGATAAATGGACTTTGATATTTTGTCGAAGTAGCCCCTTCCCTGTTGATGTCCCCTGCATCGTGTACTATCAAGGGTAGGAAGCACACTGCTTTTGTAGAGATTTCTCTGTCACTTTAAAGTTAATTCTCGGGATAACTGACATTCCTTAATGCTCGAGTCCGGCATTAAAACTAGAGCTGGGAGAGTCTTGCCAAGCACCAAACTGCAGGAGAACAAATCGCTTTAAAAGCAAGTGAATTCTCTTGTATGACAGGGCATTTTTACTGTATCAACATATATATTTTAGGTGAGGTAACAATACGAAGCATGGCTCGCGGGTGAACAACATTACTCCACTAAGCTAATTATAGTGTTTCATCAAACACTTTACCGTCGCTAACCTCCATCACTGTCCTTGCACTCACTGCAGCCAAAACGCATCATTCCTTCTGTGCTAATTGCAATAATTTCCAGTGAGTTGTCATCGAAATGTAAACAAACCAAACAGGAGATCAGCAAAGATCAGCTTCTGTCCTCCTTAAAGTTCCTTTAAGATGAATAAAGTCCCTCCGAGACTATGCAACAATAGACTGAGTAAAGTAGTACAAGCCAGACTGTCAGAAACTAGAAACCTGAAGTCATTCCTTGCACGGAAGAGTGCAGGAATTCGGTTCGGGTTGCCAATTATCAGCAGCAGGACATGCTCAGATAGCAGGAACAAGGTTCCCGTGGATGACGGCGGTTGTGTAGACAAAATCAAAAGCTTGTGAATGGACTAAAAAGTGGGAGCGGTGGAACAAAGGTTAGAACGTCGAGCTTGTGGAAAGGTAGATCGGATTCACAAGCAGTCTGGGAAACTCTGCTGAAAAGACCGAAACAAGAAATAGTGAAAAGGACCTGGAAAATTACCATTTCTTACTGCAACAAATGTCATTAAATCATTAACCATTCAAAAGACATTCCCCTGTTTTCAACTCTCAATAGAAATAAACAGAAGCTGTTACTCATTTGAACATCGCAAGGTCAGCAACTGTAAAAAAAAAAAGAACTGTAACAAAGTACAAGTTACAGGATCATTGACGTCAGATGAAACTGCTACAGGTTCACCTTTATTTGTACCCATATGTACAAATAAATACATGTACAATGTAACTTCTTTACAGTCTAATAAAATTGTCTTTTGAAGATGAACAGAACATTTTTCAGTTTCAAGTAATGACTGGGGTGCTGCTTTAGTATTGATCATGTTTTGATATTTGAGTCATTTTGTGGATGATCAGATGGAGTTATGATGGTAGCAGTCGCCCAATTGCAGATTCAGCTTGAGCAAAACCTTTATCTATTGTGTTCAAATCAGGCCCATAGGAGTTCACAAGGCAGGCGTCCTTTCTCTAAACACTGACCTGATGCATCAAGTGGATATTTTTTGCTGAACATAATATTATGCATTTGCCCTCTACATCCTCTGGTCGGAATGAGCAGACTTATAAACGCACTGTTACAACTCCTTCATAGTGTCATATTGCTTTTCGGAGAATTATGATGATAAGTTCATAGTAGATGCAAAAGTATACTTGTGTACAATATATTATGTTGAACATTGTTGCTCCTGAATGGATCACAGCCAACCCAATTATGTTCAACACAGCTCCATGTCCTTGGTCATGGTGCCACAGCACTTAAAAGAATAAACTTCATCATTCTCAGAATTCTGACCCTTTGCTTTTTTATTAACAGCATTTACTTGTACTTTTACTTTCAATACTTAAGTACATTTAATGCCAGAAAATTACTTTTGATACTTAAGTACAATAAATATCAGATACTTTAAGACTTTTACTCAAGTAGTATTCTAATAGGTGACTTTTACTGGAGTCATTTCCCAGTAAGGTATCTTTACTTTTACTTAAGTATGGCTTTCGGGTACTTTATACACCACTGGCCAAACGGTACTTCCTCTGTAAAAAGGAACGCTTAAAATGTCAATTGTTAATAAAAAATAAAAAAAAAAAGCTTGCTTTGGATTCACCTTTCGTCTGTGAAAATATTTGCTCTCTGTATAACTGGAGGTTACCAAGAGGGGTCCATGTGTAGCTGATTTTCAACACTTGGACATTTCTTGTACATGCTGCAGTTCTCATGCGCTAATGTGGGTGAGGGGCTGCAAAGAGCACGAGAGCTTCCCAAGTGACATATTACTACCAGACCATCTTTGACTGGGGTTGGGTATCGTTTGGGTGTTTTCCGATACCGGTGCTAAAACGATACCTAAACGGTGCCTGAACCGATATTTTTTTCTTCAAATTGAACAATATATTAACTGTTTAAAGTACACTATAAATATAAATAAATACAAAACACTTGGCTTCAAACTACAGCTTCAAACTTTTTAACTATGAACAATATATTAACTGTTACCAGTTTACAGTATACTTAAATAAATATAAATAAATACCAAACACACACACACACTAGGGCTGGGCGATAAATCGATTTAATCGATTAATTCGAATGTGTGCTTTAAGGCGATGTGTTTTATTGAAAATCGAGAAAATCGCCCCCACCCCTTTTTCCCGTAGTAGAGTGCGCGCGCATTGTTTACAAACTAAAACAATGGCGGCCAGCAGCTTCACTGCTTTCCACACGGTGGAAAGCCATCACGGATGCAGTCGCGATGTATATCGCAAAAGATATGGTGCCCATATACACCGTGGAAAAGCCGGGGTTTATTCACCGTCTCAAAGCTTTGGACCCCAGGTACGTGCTACCAAGCCGTAAACATTTTTCTGACGTTGCCTTGCCTCGGCTGTACAATAGTACACGCCAAAGGATCTCTGCGGAGCTGGAGGGGATGTCATTCTACTCCGCAACAACTGACCTGTGGTCCAGCAGGTTGACCCAGACACCGATCCACTTGACTGGTGGAAGCGTCACCAACTTAACTTTCCAAGGCTAAGTACTTTAGCAAAGAAATACCTCTCTGTGCCAGCTACAAGTGCCCCCTCTGAGAGGCTTTTCAGTGTGTGGGGGGGCATTGTTACATGCCACCGTGCATGCCTGAAGCCAGAGGTAGTAGACAGGCTTGTCTTCCTGGCAAAAAATATTTAGAAAAAACATGCACTACTGTTTAATACTGTTGGTTATGTTGTGAATGCACTTGATTTTGTTTACATGCACTTATTTACTGTGCAAAATATGTTATGTTGATGTTAGATCAGATGTTGCACTTTTGAAAATGTGAATGTTAAAGGGTCATATACATTTTATTTCATGCTGTGTTTGTATCAGTGTATTCAGTTAGAAAAGCTTACTGTAAAAAGTTACATTTGCACAGTTGTTTACAATGGAAGGCTACTATTTAATGCCATTTAATGTTATGTTTAATTTAATTTTATATTTAAATGATTCAGGCAAACAAAAGAGTGACCAAATACTTTTTGTATACTACAGGCACCTTTCTACAATGTTCAGGTTTTGTTTGCACTTTATTTTTATCAACCTACTTGGGAAAATCATCACAAAATAAAAGAAAAAATTGTTTTCAACAGCTTCTGTCATCTGCAAAAAATTTTGGGGGAAAAAAATCGATTTAAATCGTGAATCGGATTTTTTGTAAAAAAATCGGAGATTTTTTTTTTAGGCCATATCGCCCAGCCCTAACACACACTCTCTGTACACACACTACAGCTTCAAACTTCAGCAATTATTTTGCCAACCGCCAAGTACACCTCAGAGGAGGAGAAGAAGCAGCTTTCGCATGCCTGTGTTGTTGTGCTTATGAGCGGCAGCGCTAAGTACCCCGTTGTAATAATACTGAGGAGCGGAGGACCGAGTCCTGCTGCCAGGACGGAGTCATCAGAGAAGTGTAAAAAAAGTATTTCAATCGGCTCAGGCACCGAAAGGAGGCACCGAAATCTGCGTTACGTTTCGGTCCGGTAGATACCGGATGTATAGGAACCGGTGCCATATTGGCACCGAGTTTCGGTACCCAACCCTATCTTTGACCTCACGAAACCTTGAGAGACGACGCAGCTGAAGGACCATTTCACATAACGGAGAAGTCTTTTTATTTATGCCTGCAAGCACAGATGCACTGCTGGCAGTATCCTTCACCTAAACTTGAGCAAAAGTGCAACAAAGTGTACAAAAATAATCTTTGTGTCGGGCCCTTTAGAGGGTCATTTGTAAAGTGAAAGTGCAGAGGACGCAGCCATTTATTCTCACCACTGGTGTGAAGTGTAAGTTCTTGTAAAAGGGAGCCATGACACCTCTGTATCATTGTTATAAAACTATGACGGATGTGTCCCAGTTGCCTTGAGCCTTTTCAGTCTATTACCTTGGCATTACTGCAACAAGTAATAACATCAAGGTGAATGAGTGAACGGCACATGTCCATCAAGCACTCAAGGCCGCTACAGTCACTTCAAGAGAGCAGACTACAGCGTTGTTCTCCTGCCGATCACATCCGTGCTGGAGGATTTAGTGTAAAACTGTGAATAACATGTCCTTTGCTTGATCACTACAGCGCTCCCACTGGGCCTCCCCCTGCTCTGTGATGGGACAAACTGTACAGTCACGTGATTCTGACACAACAAACACACACACGGGTTCAAAGGTGAAGATTGAATCTGCAACACAGAAAACCTGTGGGGGGGGGGGGGGAAATCAGGCCATTGCACTCAGCTACAAGCTCCTTGGGTGTGCATCTTACAAGAAAACAAAGCATGTTCTGCAAAGTACAAGTTCCAACATGTAAACAGACATTTTATGCCTTTTTATAAAAATAAGTGTTGGTCCTATCACGTTGGCCTTCTACTCTCTTCAATGCCAGGATTTTCATGTAAATAGGAGCCCCATTTTATTTTACCTCACCATCCATATTAAAGTTATTAAAAGTAGCCGTGGGTAAACCGTGACAGAAGCAGTCATTGCTGCAAACTCACAGAAAAGTACATTGAAAAGTTTTAAGAGTGTCCTTCAGCGACCTGAGAGCCTCGTGACCCCACTTATACATTCTGCTATGATTAGTAACAAAGTTCCACGTGTGCACAATGCAGCTAAAACTAATTAATGAAAAAAAAGTGGAGCTAGCTAAAGTTATTAAGCCACTTTCTAAACAAGTTCTCCGTGCACACCATGTTGTAAACGTCTCTCTGTAGCTGCTGTGACAGGACTCGCCACGCTAACACAACATCTGTCAGCATGCACGTTGACAGACAGACACAAGCGAGGCTAGGCGTGTAGCCGTTCATACACTCCCGGAAGGAAAGGGTTTGTCTTTCAAATGCACTCAATGACAGCCACACACACATACATACAGGACTCGTACGCACACGCACGCGCTACCCATCAGTACTCACATGCTGGTGCTCCGTCTGTGTCAGTAAATGATGTGAATCCGCTGGAAAGTAACTGGACACCGAATGTAAACAGTCGAGTAGTGTTTGTGTGTGCGTTTGCTAACGCGACACGCTGCTGCTCCGAAGAGAGAGATAGGGGAGTTTATATATATATATACACGCGCACACAAGCACACGGAGTGACTTCGGGACGGCCGAGCGCACGCTGTCACGCACACACTCGCTCAGTCCCTCATACGTTGCAAAGGCGCTAGGACTCTGAAGCTAGTTGCTAGCAGCTGGCACCGTCTGTCTCCGTCTGCTGGATATGGAAGTCTTCTACTGCGCCTGCCTCATACTCCCTAGTAATCTCTCTCGCTCTCTCTCTCACACACACACACAAACTTCATCCCGCTCCTTGACATGACGCAATCAGGCCCGCCCCTTCTGCTCTCAGCCAATCACGGAAGAGAGCATGACAGCGCGCATCGAGCGGCAGTATTTAAAGAGCTCGAGACCAACATAACCCCATTTATGGCAAGCTGGTTTAACATTTATTAGAGACACACTCAATACATTTTAGATATCCATTATAGCATTTCTGTTATGCAAAATGGTATTGTCATATGTGTCTCAAATATGGTAATTATAGATATCCACATTCTTACTTGACATTGTATTTCAAGATATCTACAAACTCACATTTCAGATATTGACAGCTGGGTAAGCACAGGTGTGAATATTTTCATTTCATAGCAAAAAAGCACTACCCAGGTGCTAGCTACCTGCCCAGTACCAAATGAAAGAAAGACACAGTAAGCCACTGGCTGGCGCATTGAGCAGCTAAAATACCTTTTATTTTGGGAGACCAAAATAGAGCAAAAAGGACAGTGAATATTGGACTTACATTCCCCAGGTGGCCAGAAACAGGACTCCAAATGAATGTCGATGTTGTTCAGTATTGTGTGCGTAAATATAATGTGTGTAAATATGAAATATGAGTATGTATGAAAACTAGTTTGCTAACAAATTCACAACATCAACTTAAGAGGTGATAATGTGTCACCGTTGTGTTAACAGCTCACGCTGCCCTCAGAGTCAGTTATTGCAGGTGTGATGAATGAGACATCATTGAAAGGCGCAATATGGGAATGGGAGAGTTGATGAAGCAGCAAATAACTATTAGCTATGTAAAGGCATAGTGGAGTAATGTCTACCAGAGAATGAAGTCACTCTCGCTGTGTGTGTGTTGTATTCCAAACTTCTCCTTGCATTATTGACATAGCTGGGCTGGCTGTGTGTGCTTTTAGTGCCTGTTATTGGATGAAAGCATGCCCTACTGCCCCACCGCAATACTGCGATCCTTTGGCGATTACAGCTGATAATGCCATCCCAACTGATGCACTGTTAGCGCTGTCAGCACTGTTAGCTGAGAGCCGCCGGCTCAGCTGTCGCCATGTTGAGAGCCATTGAGAGGCAATTGAAATGCTCCCAATCTGGTAAACAGCACCATCAGTGCTTTTTATGTTATGACAAAATGTCTGCTGTCAACTGATATTGATTAGAGGGGGAAAGGAGAATACTACATCAGAATAACCGATATGAACTTAATCCTAAACATTTATCCTGGATTGTGTAAACTCCTCAACAAGAGACTTAAAGTGAAACGCACTGAAGAGAAGAGAGGAAAAGTGAGTAGTTAAAGTACATTTTGTGGAGCACAGTGTGAAAGAAAGAAAGAAAACGGGTGCAGGGAACAGCTGAAAAGGACAGGATTTGATTACTGGCTCTTCAAATGGTTCTTTGTAGTCCTGCTTTGTAAAGTGGACAATAGACAACTATACTTTCATCGGCTCCTAACCTGCAAATAAGCACTCGATCCTTCCCTAATTTAAAGGGGAAACACACCCTATTACACCGTATTATTATTCTGATAATTCAGTGAAAACAAAACGACAGTTAAGCCAGAAAGAAATTTGCACATCCTCAAGCTGGAAAACAGAACATCAATTCTCTTTTTACATGTCGTGGCGTAATGACAGACGTCAGTGAGACGCGCAGACACAATCACACACATGACACAGGTACACTCTGATTGTTTCTCAACTTGTTTGTTCACTTATCGCATCCAGATAACAGAGCCTGTGTCAATGACAGTCCTAAGAGGACGAGTTCGAAATCAACCAGACTTATGGCAGGGGTCGGTGGTGTATTTAAAAGAGACAGTTGGACACACAGACCTAATCTTAGTTGCAGTATTGGGATTGCTGATCAGTTCAAATGCCCTACAATTTGTCCTCACTTTGACCTATTTATTTTTCCGATTACCTCACCGATTACCTTGAAGATTTTGTTTGAAGTTTAATCATGCTGCTCTCTCAACATTTACCATCCAAGTGACCTTTAACCTCCTCCAGGGACCTGTAGAACAGAACAGTGTTCCGCTATGACACTGATTTCTAGCATGCTAATTCAGCTTTTTATGCCTGTTCCTCAATAATAATTGCTGTGATTAAAACAAGCCACTATATAAAGTGAAACAAAAGCTAAGACACAGTGATAAAATGTTTATCAGTGCCTGACCTAGTATGCAAATAAGTCAGCTGAGAGCATAAATGCTACTGCATGTACCAACCTATGAGTGCACACACTTATATATCACATATTAGGCCTTGCATAGCTTTTGCAGATGCTTTTTCACACCACAAGACATCAAGAGTGAGCAGAGGCACAGTGAATTAACTTTATAGTTCCAGGTTTCCCATCATTGCCATCCTGCAATTGTACACGCAGTGTAGCATTAGGAAGGAATGAGATAATATATTGGATAAGAATGTACAGTAGTCATTGTCAACAATACTATAATACTACAATAATGGGACCCCTCTTGCCGATGGGAAAAAAAGGAAAAGTAGCAAATGAGCGAGAGGGGGGGGGGGGGGGGGCTCTGGTGCAGGGCATGAGCTCAGTGAACTGGCAAAGAGCTGCTCAGTAACGTCTCTGTTTATTCTCTGTCCGTTCCCCCCTTTCCCTTACCCCGATTGGTCTGTTCTTCCACTCCCCCTTTATCTACGCGCATGTGCTCGCTGAAAAAAAGCCCAACATTCAGGACTGTTGCCGGCTGCCAAAAGAGCAGAAAGACTTTCCGACTAAAGCATGAAAACAAGAATGTCACAGCTCATCATAGCTCTGGGAAGTTAAAACCACTAAAACAGGAGCATGTGGACCCCAGAGCAGACAAATCTGACACTCTTTGAGCATGTATGTCATCTCGACATGCCTCATGCTCTATATTTAAAAGAATCAGAAAACAAGTGTCGGACAGAGAAAAGAGGGCTGACAAACTGTGCCAGACATGGTGGACTTTTGTCAAGGAGAGGAACCATTTATAGGTCATTGTGAACTTTGATCAGGGACGTGCTTACACACAAATGCATAAAACAGTCAAACACATATCAATGGATCTGTTTACTTACAGGTTTACTTTAAAAAGAAAAAAAAGGACACCTTGAAGGACATGTGGCACATTATATGAGCATGAACAAAAAGACGTACATACACACACACACCCATACAAACACTGTTATTGCTATCACAGTGGCAGTAACACCCATAAAGATACCGGACCAAAGAATACGCACCGCCTTGAGAATTGCACCTCAGGATGCTGTTTATGCATCTTTTGTAATTTTTTTTTGATGTTTGTTTCTGTTTTTTGTCAACACAAATCATCCTTAAGTGTGCTTTTGTTTATTTTCTGTATTTTAGATCAACCTCCTAATGAATTTAACAGGCCTACTCTCCTTACAGCCGCTGTAGAGGCTTCCCACACACTGTCACAATGCCTCTTTCCTGCCATCTTCCAGGACACAGTCACAAAAACACACACAGTCACAGTAGTTAACCATCAACAGGTGGATTCTGGGCACACGAGTACACAGACAGCTGTAAGAGAGGAGATGGTCTACCAAGGTCAATATTAGCCCATTATGGTGTTATATCAAAAGCTTTCAACAAGCTGTGTTGAACTCGTTGTGCAAACTACGTGAGTGTGTGTGTGTGCTCATGTTTGCCTACCTTTGTGAGGACCGTTTTCCGAACGTGGACATTATTGGAAAGTGAGGACAATTTGGCTCAACCTCACTTTTCCAAAGGGCTGTGTGGCAGTTAAAAGGAATAGTTTCATGTCTTGGAAAATACACTTTCACTTTCTTCCTGAAAGATAGATGAGAAGATGAAAAACTCTCTCTTATTTTGTCTGAATGAAGTGTTTGCTTTTGCTTGAGATGTAATGTGTTTTTTGTATGCTTTTAATTTGTGTGTGCAGAGTTTCGACAAAGAGGGCCCTAGTTTAGGAGATTTTAATGTCTTAAAAAACTGTTAATTTGAAGCTATACCGCCCAGAAGACAGTTAGCTTAGGTTAGCAAAAAGACCTGGCTCTCGCTGAACATTATGTTTTATCTTGTTTGTTTAATCCATGTAATTGTGGTTTTACAGAAGTAAGAAACGCCAAAAACTACCATGAGGTTACAGATTTAATTCAAATGTAAAATGCATCAGAAACATTTCAATATGCAACACAATTTACAACGATACATACACAAATTGTGATGATGTTTCCTTGAAATATTTGAAAAAGTACTGACGTTTTTGTTTAGATTTTGTTTGAATCAAAAAAGAACACACCTTCGGTGAGTCTCAGTGGTGGTAATGCCTTTGGGAGAGTTAAACACTACTGCCAGTTGATTGGCTCTTTCCCCCCCACTGTCCCAGCTCCTACAGTGTCTTTCTCTTCTGTGTTGCAGTAGAAGATCGTGGGGTCGGGGCCATGTCCATATGAGCCCCATGATTGGTGGAGAGGTAAGACAGTGGTGGGCTCTCTTTGGTTTGAGTCACCGCCGTCGATATTGCTGATTACACGAGAGTTTGTAGCGGCGATGTTGCTGTATGTTACCACAGCGCTGGGATCTAGGACTCTGCCATTACTGGGAGTGATGGCATTGCTATTGGTTACCAGGTTAAGGACATTGTCTGCATTTGCGTTGTGGCTGCCAGCGAGGCCAGAAGAGGGAAAGGTCAGAGCGGCTGCCAGGGGCGGGAGCAGGTTACTGCCTGGGGAGGGCATGAGGTTGGTGGGGCGACTGAGAGCCAGACGCTGGGTGAGGAGCTGGTGCTGCAGCCGCCTGTCGGTCCAATCCTCCTGAGGCTGGCGGTGGATCTTCATGTGAGCGTTACGGGACTTGATTTTATAGAACATTCTGGAGCGAGGAGAGAGGGAAGACTGGTTTGAAAAGAAGACTTGAAAATCGAGACTACCTTTTGGCGCGCTCTGAAGCCAAACGCAGAGAGCGTAGTGTAATTGGTCCTACTCACTTGCCACACAGCTTGCAGGGGAAGAAGCTGGCCAATGAGGGCACAGGAACTGCCGCCTCGAGGCCAAACTGTCTGTCTACTGGCTGACAGATGGGCGCCATCTATGAGAACAAGACCAACTATAAGAAACTATGCTGCTGAGCTGCATTCCACGCCGGATAAACATTTAAAGCATTTAACGGATTACACAAGACTCCAAATACCCCAATAGCCCACGTTTCTGTTTTACTTCTGTTTCTAATCTGTTAGTCTTATTAGTCAGAGATCCGGATGCATAGCCCAGTGGAGGCCACAGAGTATCATGGGAATAGACCAATAACTGCAGGACGACAACAACAGGAAACAAGAGAAGGATAGAAAGAGGACGATAACTAAAGCAGAAGGCTGACATTAAAATGCAAACTAAAAGAAACGTCAGTGGGGAACCAGACTCCCTGGATCAGCTGGGACATCTTGACAAGATGACTTTCAGGTGTTTCTTACATTTTTCTGCTGCTCCATCAATGCTTCTCTGTTCTCCTCCTCCCTCTGTTTCTTCTGTTTGTCCTGGAGCTTTTTTCTCATGTAGTAAAATTCAACACACTGGCACACGGTCTTAGTCCTCACCTGCAACATACACACACACACATAGTGAATACTTGGCACTAAAAACAACATCCTGACAGTGTAACTTGTCCCATGTCAACCTATAATGCGGTGTACAATAAATGCTGTGTAAGCACAAGCAGGGGAAAACAGGAATACCATTTTCCGTATGAGTGAAAAGTCTTTTCCAGAAGTTCCCAGAGTTGCACTGAAGAGACTCTTTTCACTGTCTGTCCAACAATCACTACCTACAGAGAGAGAGAGAGAGAGAGAGAGAGAGCGAGAAGAGGGTGGGGGAGGGGGAAGAGTTGATAAATACAGATAGACAGGTTGTTTGAGGACAACACACAAACATACCTGGGACATAAGACATCTAGAATGTTGTTAAAATTGTTGTCAGGGGGCCCAAGTCCTTGAACACTACCCCTGACTGCAGGAATAAACCCACCGAAGTGAACACTGTATGCAGGACAATGTGTACTCTGTACTTTACGTGATTCTTGGGGGACTTGAATGCACCAAAGAAACAAAAAGAGAGAGAGAGAGTGGAGGTTGCACGTGATGAAAGTGGCAGGAGGTTTGGGCTTCTACAAAGCCTACTATTGTGCATACAGAGCACTAGGAACGGTTAGTCCTTTGCTGAGTCACATTTTGAGATTCATACAACTGTTGGCTGTTGCAGAGAAACACCAATCTGCCTTCACTGCACATTTAAGTTTATCCCACTTCCCTTCCTATTTCTGTCCTGGTTGAATTTGCGAGTGACGTTAACTCTGTTTGAAGAGCCATAATCAAGCCAACGAGCGGTCTGAACAGCAGGTGGTGATTTAGGAGCGATCCCTCAACATGCATAGGGAACCCCAAGAGTCAAGAGAGAAGCCAAAGGTCAAAGGTTACCAGAGTAGTGGTAGTCTCCTGTTGGCGAGGGCTGTGAGAACAGCAGCATGTCCAGTGTGGCCTGAGCAGGAGAGAGGGACGGAGGAGGCACAGAACAGACAGAAGAGTCATGCAATGGCTGTGAAGAGAATGAACTGGATATGGATGAGTGAGGAACAAAGGCAGGTAGAAAGAAACGACAGAGAATGAGTAGGTGAGTAGGGATGCGTGGAAGTGGGTCGCGATGGATGGAGGAATGATGAAAGGGATTGAAAGGAGTGCATGGTAAGATAATTAGTGAAGATTAAAGAAATGACGGGGCGGAAATATTCCCCTCTGCACAGCTTACCATCGCGTTGCCCTGACAGTAGTGCAGACAGTGCAGAGTCAGCTCTGTGTTACTGCCCCCTCCTGGTACACAGCTGGAACTACACATGGACAACAGCAGCGCCACTGTGCACGCACACACACACACACACACACACACATTTATGAGCCTTTTCAGCAGGGAACAATGAGTAATGAACTGACTTTTGTTTTTATTTTCAGGGTCTATCTTCCTTCTGGGGCCAATTAAAAATGTCTCCCTCGTACACATTATTATAGGTACACTAGAATATTGTCTGTGCAATTATTACTCCAAAGCTGTTCTGTTATAAAAGTTTTGGGTTGTAAATAAATATTTTAGCATGCCCTTTACCTTGGTCTTGTAAGTTGGTAGCCTCCTCCAGCTTGTCCCACGGTTTCCAGAGCAACTGTTCCCGAGGAGATTCCTCCTCCGGTGACCACACCCTTGACCCTTCCACATCCACAAAGCACGGAGGAAGCTCTGCCTGGAAATCATCACCCACGTTGACATACCTGGACAGAAGGAAAGGGTGAGGGTGGGAAGGGTAATAACCAATACCATGGATCCAGATCTACAACAAAAAAACGTGAACAAAATGTCTCGGCCCATAGCTTAACTCTTCACCCTGTTTTTGAGATGTCATGGTAACCAATGCTAAGGTAATAAGCAATCAAGGTTTAAAGCAACATTTTACTCACGGTAACACAACACACTCCTCTTCCTCTGCTCCACATGTGGTTTCCTCCTTTCTGTGATTGAGAGATGATATGGAGGAGTAGAGACCCGTCCCCCTACGAACGGGATTGAGGAGCGGTCGAGGAGTGTACCGACCCCTCTTCTGACCTCTGCTGGAGTGAAGGATGCTGGGAAATGGAGTTCCAGTGAAGATTGGCGTGGCTTGTTGCTGTAGGTGCACAAGGAAAGACAAAAGTGAGAAAGCAAAATGTAGGGTATGAACAATTAACGTTCTCAAAGCTGAAGTATTTAGTCGGCGACCTAAAAAAGTATTGGCCGTTTGCATTTGCCACACTGGTAGCCACTTTTCCATTTCATTTCTGTGCATCAAATACAGAGATAGGTCCATGAGAAGCTTACCTAGCTCTGTCGAAGGTGAATAACATGCCTTTCACCAACTCCAGATCTGTCACATGTATACACTACAACCATTCAACGAGTCTAAAAATACAAACCAAGGTGAAGACTGTGGTTTTAGAAACCGAAATGCAGTTGGAGCTTACGTAATCTTTCGACAAACAACCATTTACGTGTCAGCCCACCGCTTATGCACAGCTTCTCCAGCTGAAGCGAGTGTTACCCCCCCCGCCACCCTCAAAAACTATCTATGTTGACGGAAGAGTGACGATACTGTGCCAAACTGGCAACCCCACTGTGAAAATGTGGCTTCTGAGATGCAGTGGTTGTTCATGACGAAGAGCTTGTCTTGTTTTTACATGAACAGATGACTTTGGCCCAGGATACTTCCAATGAAATCCAGAGGTTCCAGCAGTTAACAGAATAGTCCTGCCGGACTGATATCGATAAAAGCGAAACAAAAAGAGCTAAAAGAGTCTAAAGCCATGCTAGCGGCTCTGTGAGGCTGTAGCCTACTTGGGCACAGGACTAGCACAGGGCTAAAGACAGTATGCTAACACACTGATAACAAAGACAATGCTAACATGCTCTTTTGCAGGTATTACGGAAACCCTAGACTTTTTTAAAAGAACATCGTTATCTAGATAGCGGTATCATAAAAATGTTTGAAAATTGTCCGTTTTGGGCTTCTGTAAGGTGTATTGTTTAACATATTCACCATCTTAGTTTAGCGTATTAGCATGCTAATATGTACTAATTAGCTCTAAACACCAATTAGTTGTTGGACAATAAACCAAAGTACACAACAAAATGTTGTTTTGTGGCTACAATCAATCAAATAAAATAAAAACTGAAGGTTTTCTTCTCTTAAATGTAGCAACCAGATTATCTATGGTTTTAACCCATAATGGACCCAACTATCCTGGATGCACAAACACAAACTTGCTCTTACTTGTCTTGTCCCAAACTCACCAGGAGGAAATAGCACATATTCCCAAATGTCAAACATTTTTTAAATTTGCTCAAATTGTTTCCAGTGGTTAAAAAAACTGTACCTGTAGCTGTGATTGGTTCAGATTGGTTTGTTCATTCTTTACATTCTGGGTCACAATGTATGGGGCGATCTTTTCTGCTGCCTCATAATGGTGGCTGGAAAAGTGAGTTGGATGAGAGGGAAGATGGAAGGATGGATGAAGGGATGGAGTGCTGGAGGGACAGAGGACTCTGGAGGGATGGAGGGATGAAGGATGGGATGTGGAAGAGAGGAATGCCGCTTCTGGAGACTGAACGTGGGAGGCTGGGAAAATGAGAGGAAGGACAATAAACAGTGGAAGTCAATGCTCCATGATGAACTGTTGAACTGCTTGATCATTGTGAGTATGACAGACAGTCAGACAAAACAAGACAGAAACATCATTGTTATCTGTGCAGACAGGAAAGTCTTACACCACGCACTGACAGAATAAGTTTCTTATTCGGAAACACGAATCAATTCTTGTGAAAACCCACATATGAACTCAAAGCGCACATACATTCTGGACTATATGCTGGTCGTCAAATGGGAAGAAGAAAAAAGTTCTTGACATGGTGTAAAATAGTGCAAAGATGTCTGTTACAAAATGTGAAAAGTGAAAATGGAATTTGCATACGGGAAATAGGAAATGCGTCGCTCACCTACGAAAAACCCACATGTCCCGTAAATTTACATGTGGGTTTAAACCTGTGGTTTTTTTTTTGTCCAAGGGGGGAAATTAAGTTCATTTAAATCATTTCAGGTTGTTTTCTCCTTTCTCAAAAAGGTATGACAGTCTCCGGAGAAAATTTACAGTCATATGTTCGTTCACAAAAATGCCGCCATGCCTTACCTGTGATGTTGCCATAGTCAGTGCCGTGAGAAGGCCTCAGGTTGCTGTCGATGATGCCGGGGTCGCCTGCCGACTGTGGGAAGCTGTGCGTCAGCGATGGAAACTTCCATATCATCCCGGAGGAATGGACGGATGGGAGAGACTGAAGGTGCGAAGCGAAAAACTGGAGCGCACCCAGCGATTCACCCCCCTGGGACACTGAATGCCCGGTGCCCCCAAATGCACCGGGAGAGTCCATTTTGGAGGGTGAGTGGGAAGGAGGAGGCAGAGGTGTGGGAGGAGGACTAAGAACTGAAGACATGATGTGAGATGATGTGGGGGGAGAGGGGAAGGACAGGAGAGAGGGGTGAGTGGGTGGGGAAGAGGAGGAGGGAGGCAGGTAGGAGTCTGAATCGAAAGCGCAGCTGTGCCTTGAATTGACCAATCCAGGGCTTTCTCCTCTCCCAACGCCGAATTCCCAGAACTGTCCAGGACAATCTCCGCCGGGAATCATCGGGAATCGTCTCTTTCGCTGGGAGAGGAAAGCCTCAGAGAAGGAGTCCAGTTTCTGAGTGTACGCCACGCCGCTGACGCCGATGGGCGATCTCTGCGGTAGGCACCCTGAGGCAAAACCGATGGCGTCCGCTGTTCCTCTCCACCTGGCCTCTCCGGTCTGACTGGAGGGAGAGGCACTGAGCCAGGGCCCCTTGACCTCTGCTGGTTGAAGCTGGTCCTCACCTGAGCCACAGCTGGACCCGTAATCCTCTTCTCTTCCTAAATAATTATCACTCACTCTTGAATAGTCAACGCTGCTGTCACTGAAGCTCCCCGTCGCAGGTCTGGCGTAAGAAGTAGTTTGCTTCGTAAAGTGGCCAACGTTAGCCTCCCTGTGGTAAACTGCATCGCCTTTAGCCTCGCCGCTAACATGTGTATAGTTGTTGTAGTCCGCTCTGAGTTTACGCCTGACTCCCTCCTCACTGCCACAATTCACGGTGTAAAAAACATCATTTGCGTTACTGTAGCAATCACCTCTTCTATAAAAAGTGTCTGCAGCGCTTTCACTGTTCTCCCCGTCCTCCCAAGCCTCCTCTTTTTTGCTACCGACGTACCAAGTGTCAGAAAAATGGCTGCCTATCCCGCTTTCTCCGTCAAGATGGCCTCCCAAGTTAGCATCTCCGTCCAAACAGCTGCCGCTTGTGTTTGGGAAGCCTCTGTCACCTCCACCGCTCTCCCTTCTTTCCCCAGAGGAGGTGCTTGAAGTCGGGAAGGAGTTTGTGGAGTCTTCCCCTCTACTTCCGTATGGCTCCTGAGGGTCCAGGTTGGGCTGAGAGGACTGGTATCCCACTTCAGGGCTTTGAAGGCTGGGCAGGGTGAGGTGAAAGGATGGGCGGTGGCGATGGTGGTGGAGGTTGGGGAAGGATTGGGTAGATGAAGGGTCGTCCATGATGGCTCGCTGGGTGTAGCTAGAGTGCCTCCATGAGACAAACAGAAACACAGTGTAATTATAAATGAACAGCCACAACATTAGTTCACTTTAGCTCAAGTACTAAACACAGACTCGCCCTTGTTACCAAACGTGAGGCGTCCATAGTGTTCAGATGAGCTCACACACTGAAGTCACAGCTGTGAGCCCCTCCAAAGGGAACGTCGTATACAGACCAGTATGCCTTATCGAGAAAAATGCTCCCCACATGTGCAGAACCGCTAAGTAGCACATCTTGCTATCGGGAGCACATGCCGACAGGCTTCAAACACCGGATTCAAGTAACGAGAGTCAAGCAAGAGTTGTCACGTCTCCAAAATCCCCTGTCCATAAGTCGTTTGTACAGACCCCTGCAGGTTTTGGGGGTAATTTATTTGATAAGTAATGCACATTACCAACTGTTCTTTGTCCTATGAATTATCCTGAAATGTCATTACCTGAAATTAACCGTGCAGGCTACGCAGGCTGTCAGTTCAAAGCAATGGCGCCTTTTTTCATTCCGAATCAAGCTCAGATTAGCAGTTTTTATTCCTGTCGAGCACGCTTACAAAGTCTGCCTCGACTGATGCCATTTGATTTTTGTTTGCCGTCAGATTAAACACAAGTTAGCTTGCTAGAAAATCACTTTGAGTACAGACTTGTACATTGCGTCTTGAAGTCTTTCTTGGTTTTTCTTTTTCTCTTTCTCGAAACCACATTCTGCTCTAAATAGGACGGCGAGTGAGTCAGAAAGAGAAAGAACGAAGGAAGACGAGATGAAGAGACAGATACACTCGCTATGTTCTAAGGGTTCGTGTTGGGGTTTTTTTTTACCAGTTCTTGGCGCTTAATTTCCTTTTCAAATATGTTCCTCCTCTGTTGTTCATGTTTTCTGGTCCTGGATCTTCTTCTGATTGTCTTCATCGTTCACTCTGGCTTCGTCTCGAGTGTTTGAATAATTATTTCCCCCTTCAGATGTTCAGCACCTCACTTAGTCCTTCCTATCTGTCTCACTCTCTCTCTCCTTTGACTGCACACACACACACACACAGTCAAATAAATGGACACACACACACATAGCCTATGACACACAGATACACTGTCTTTTTCAGACACACACACACACACATACTTACACGGTCTGTCTTACATCTAAAGTAAAATGGACACACACATAACCAAGCTCACACAGATACACACACACACACACACACACACACACACACACACTCTTGCAGGTGTCAGAAGGGACCAGCGAGTAGTGATGTTGCCTCGCTGCCTTTTCGTCGTCGTGGTAACCACATCCTGAGGAAACAAACGCTGACGGATCTCCCTCCTTTTAGCTATCTTTATCTCTCTGCCCCCCTCCTCCATCTCTCTTTCCGTCTCTCTGCCCATCCTTGTCTGTCTCTGTGTGTCTCTCATTCTCTCTCTCTATCTCACCATGCGTCTAACTTTGTCCTACCTTTCTTCTTATGTCTCCGACTTGTGTTTTATCTCTCTGCTTCCCCCAGTCTCTGTGCACTCGCTTCTTTTTGGTGTACTTGTAAGTTCTCTTAGTGTCCCACTGCCTTTGTGGCACTCTCATCCTTTTTGTAGTTATTTTTTCTGCATTTTATTTTTAAAGGCATATGCTGATGTTGAGTTACTAAACCCACTTTTTTTTATAGGCTGTAAAGAATAAAGTGTCTGTACATGAGTGTTGAATGTGTGAATGTACATAGTTGTGTGGCTACAGTGCATTTTGTAAGTGTGTGTGTGTGTGGTGTGTGTGTGTGTGTGTGTGTGTGTGTGTTTTCTGTGTGTGTGTGTGTGTGTGCATGCATAAGCGGTAGCGTCGATGTTTACCAGATCAAGATTCTCCGGCTGAGTCAGCTGACAGGAAATGAGAGAGAATGAAACAGGAAGGAAAACGGCGACAAATGATGAGGTTCAGGGAACCCTCTAATCACCCTGCCGCCCCACCCACCCACTCACCCACCACACACACACACACACACACACACACACACACACACACACATATACCGGTAGATGCACTTTTAACGGGCCAGTAAGCTGTTTTCTAGCTTTGTTATGTCATATATTTTTAAAACACCGCCTCACACATGCGCACGTAACCTCAAACACGACCGCTGGCAGGTCCACAAGTCTGTGAGCAACTTCAAAAACCTACGCACGCGCACGCACACACACACACACACACACACACACGGCTGTTAAGTACAGACAAGACAGGAAGTAATCAAGCAGTTTAAATAAGAGAAGACTAATTATTTGCGTCAACATTGAGCATCTTTACCTGGCTTTCTATCAGTGGGGAAAAAAATTGTATTAACATCCAGTATAACAAAACTCACCCGAAAGAATGGGACATGAATTATTCATTAACATTAACGGCAGTATTTTTATTTTGTAACCTGTGTGATGCTCGGTCTTTCTCCTTCACGCAGCATAAATGCAAAGCACTGAAAAGTACAATATTTCCCTCTGAAATGTAGTGGAGTAAATCTATAAGTTGTATATATGAGTTGTATATTCAGTCGTATAATATTATGCTGAATACTAATGGCCAACGTTAAAATGTACAAATCAAACTTATAAAATCTCACAAAATAGAAGTGCCCGAAGGAACTGCCACTGGCTCCCAACTGCCACTTGAATTTGCTTTCATCACTTTCTAAATGTGGAAAACTATGTGAATATTGTACCAGAAATGACAGCAGCTAAACAACTGCATCACGCGCATGAATTCAGGGACGTACGTATATTTCTGATAGCAGATCGTATATCCTGTTCTTTACACCATTTTTCCCTCAGACATGACAACCCATTCTGAAACTTGTGTCACTTGTTGAGTTGATGATAAACTTGCCAGCAGATTGCGGTCCATTCAGTCACTCGTGCGGCACGCTTTATCAAATTTGTAACACAAGATCATTTTCTTCCTGAGACATTTTCACTCATCAAAACCAACAGCATGCTCGCAAGACCCTGCAGGACGCACAAATGTGGAATGTGTAAATAATCTGCGTGCAATGAAACGTGTGCAATCCCTCGAACAGATCATGTATCAGTAATACATTAACAACAACTGTTACAAGTAGAGCATGAAACTCCATCACCTGCCAGAGAGCGTAAAGAGAAAAGGAGCAGGTGTGTGTACGTGTGTCGGTGTGTGTGTGTGTGTGTGTGTGTAGGTGATCATGTTAATGCTGAGGTCACTGATACAGTGTGACTACTTCTCATAGCTGGAAACCTCAGCATTAACATGGAGAGTAGACAATGATGTGGTATCTACACGACCTGTCTGACCCGATAACCTCAACATTAGCATACGCGATATCTTCGGCAATGATCTTTGATCGATTTACGCGCGTTCAGATAACCTCACTGCATTACATTACACCTCATGCAAACATGTTAAATCTAAAGGGTCCATGGTCAATGCGAGGAGTTTCAGCTGTTGAAGAAAAATGTTCCGAGATCATTATAAAGACTACGGTCAATGTCGATCGTCTGAGTCATCTTCATGCTGCTGCAGCGGGAAGGAGTCGAGATCCAGGAAGACGACTTTCTATCCTTACACTTCCAGCCAAACGACATGCGCTTTTTCTGACAGTGAGATTCACCAGAATGAATGAGATTCCTGAAAAACGTACAGTGAAAGGGAATCAACACACAGTATTTCCGAGCATCTTTTTACGTCGTTGGCGCTCACCAAACATGGAATTTGACATGTGCTTTAACCCTTCTCGTTGCCATTTAGTCTCACATTTTAGGACAAAATGTTGTGCTTTCAAGATATTTGATCATTCGGTGCGGGGAAGAAAAAGATATACAACAGGATGAAAGGAAAGAAGAAATAAAAACGTCTTCAAATGCATTCTTGCATGGCTTCTGCGCCCAATAGGACGTTCAGTTTAGCCTTCAAAAGTCTACAGTTTTTTTGACTTTTTGGTAAAATATCTAAAACGCATCCAACCTTCTTTCAACCAGTGATTCAGACATGCTCTGCTATATTTGCCCGTGTATCCTGCGTGTACGCATTTCCCCACATGCGTGTTTGTAACCTTGAGAAACCCGGGGCGAATGAAGAAACGTGTGAATGAAAAGGATGCGAGAGGATGGAAGGGGAGTGCGGAGGAGTGTGTACGGGGGAGACGCTTCTTTGGTTTTCTCTCAAATTCACCATAAAAAGCTGCGGGAGCAGAGGAGGGGGAACGAGAGAAGCGCTTCTGGACTTTTTTTTTTTTTTTTCTCCGAGCGGCCTCTTCGTCTGTCTTTTCGTCACTGAGAAAAGAAGTGCCGTTTGGCGGGAAGAGAGTAACCGAGTGGACGAGGGACAAATTAAAATCAGTGTGTATCGTAAAAAACACGGAGAAACAGGCCATGCTGCTCAGGTTAGCATTGCCGACTATCAGCATGTGACTTAACATAACAATAACCCTGTTATTATGTATGATGGCCCATGTTAACACTGTAACAGATGGTATAGAAGAAAGCATGTAGCATCACCTAAAAAGCATGATGAAATACTGAACACACAGAGGTCCAACTGCTGCCAAACTGCTCTTCACACAAGAAGGTACTTTGTCCTTTAACGTCATTTTATGCAAACATTTAAAGCTAATAGGTTTACCCCAAAGACAGTGTCTCAAAATGCCGCCCATTTGTGAAAGAAATGATCACGAAAACTGTGTGTGTGCGGACGTTGTTTTGTGTACATTTTCAAGTAAAAATCCCATTCTGTGTCTGGTGCTTTTTGGTCATTTAGGATCAGTATTTCAGTCGTAAACACAAACATAAGCAAAGACGGCGAGCTCAGAAAGAGCTGCAGGAGGGTTCTAAAACGGCGACATTGCTATTTGATGTGTTCGAAAAAAATTAGGTTGGAAATATTCGGAGCCCTTTTTCACGTTTGATGCTCTCACATAGGAGCCTGGAAATCACATGACAGCTTGACAAGAGCGTTTGCATCTAAAACAAGATCACACAGGCCAAAAGAATGTGCGGAGACCCCGCTGTGCACACATGTGACTGCAATGCTGCACTTCTTAAGACTGCTACAGGCGTCTTTCATGTAAAGTCAACAGTGTTCACCACAGGAGGGCCCACCTGAATAACATGATGGAATACAGCTACTACAACACAGTGCGCCATTTGTTTTTGGGACATTCTGATGTTGTCACTTTCACATGATGGACTTTTATTTATCAACGCACGTTTTATAAAACGTGCCAAAAGCCGAGTGCAAAAGAGACGACAGTGTTCAAGCTGCAGCTCAATACAAAGGGTTTGATTAAAACGGTCCGAAGCTGTTTTCTCAGGTGACCCATGAGTCACCTGAGAAAGTTATCCAGTGGCAAAACAATTTACCGGTATACACAATCCTATTGAAAAGGAACTTTTTCATGCAGAAAAAGGAACATTTTCTGCAGCATCTTGTTGTGTGGATAAGTACAGTACAAATGAATGGCAACTTTATGATTGTGTCCATCTGTTAAAGTCCGTAACTTTAAATCTGATCACAAACACACACACACACACACACACACACACACACACACACACACACACACACACACACACACACACACACACACACACACACACACTGCTAGCACAGTACAGTAATGCTGATAATATGATAATATGATACTCCACACATGGATAAAAATACCAACAATTGTAATTCTATTTCATAACTGCAAAGTGCTGAATTTCAAATACATGAATCGATTCAGATCAGAAAGGTCAACTGCAGGTGACCTGAAAGAAGTCCTCAGCACATTGTATGAATATATAAAGAGAATGCATGTGATATCTCTATTCGAGGGTTTCTTCTTTCTCTTGGATTTTGAAATGACATTATGTGTTTTTGCACTTGGAAAAACATATTTCCTATATGAATAGAAATGAATTTGCCGCTGATGCACTTCTGAACAAACTGTAATTCTGGTGAGTGGAGGAAATAAATAGTGCCACTAGCTGTTGTATTTTTTTACATTCTTTAGCATAAAATTAATTACAGTCGATTTATTCTCCAAATTTAAAAAAAACTAATTTTTGTCATTTTGGTTGTGATGTATCAACTCAAAAAACTTAGTTTGATTATATTACTTCAACATAAACCTGATCACAGCTCCTGGAAAAACAAGAGTTAGACACTTTCTGATGTACGCGATTACATTCAATGCATGGGGGCCATCCCATAATCATAACTCAGTTCTCCATGAGGATCATTGAGTTTGTTTTGTATTTAATGTTAAAAGTCAGCGACCCTTGACCCTGAACATTATTCTATAACCCGCAGTGGGCCTTCTCCCTCCTCAAGGTCTGTGGGCGGCAACAGGCAACGACACCATGAGCTAAAGATAAGATACTGTAAAAGATTAAAATAAAATAGATCAAATATAATTATTTATTTATTGATTCATCTACTTTTTTATTATCATTATCATTATTTATATTATTATTATTATTATTATTAGCACTTATTTATTGAACCTACTTACCAATATTATTATTACTACCATTTATTTACACATTTATTTATTTATTATTTATCCCTCCTCGTTCTCGGACCAATCTGTACATTCCTCTTGTCGTAGTTTTTCATATATTGACATATATGACACACTTAGACGACACACTTTCACACTTTCACACACACACATACAATACTCCCACTAACCAAAGCAACTCGAAATCTGAACTACGTTCAAATTGTTTCATGTCATGTTTTCATGGCTGTTTGTGCTATGGCACACTGAGAAAAACATTTATTTAAAAAAAATGTTTTCCACACTACTTCACTATAATAGAAAAGAAATATGTACAAAGTAATTTACCTGAGGAAACTTGAGGGCGCCATGCCTCCCTTGAGCCAACAAATGATCAAACTAATGAGCATATGCTGCTATGATCCAGCCAAATGCACTGCAACAAACTCAGAAGAATTTCTGAATAATCTGAAGGATTTCTTTCTGTGAAGCGTAAACATATGGTTATTAGCCTTACCGCTCTTGAACACTGTTATGTGAGCACTGATAAGGCAATAATCTGTGTATTCATATTAAATAAGATCAACGGTGTTGATGCACAGCACCCTGTTCTCACCTCTACACAGTCTGCTGCTAATTAGACGGATGTCTTGCATTATACAATTGACCTCTGTCCTCGCTATACTGTAGCGTTCTATGACCAAGTCAAATAGCAAATAAATATTAAGTTAAAATAGAGTGCCTGCATTTTTGCATCTCTAAATCACACTGGATGTAATTAAATGTAAATATAAAGCACAAAACACGAGATTCAACAAACACCCAGCTCCTTCACTTTGACACGCCTAATTCATCACTGGTGCAGCCGATTGATCGGAGGTTGCGTGCTAATTTGAATGGCGGTCGAATGTTTGTAGTCAACAAGAGAAGCGGTTTTGGGTGCAAAAGCTGCACCGTAAAGATGAAGGAACGTTGTAGGCTCATCAGCGATGACGTTACGCAGTCAGGGGAAGAATATCGGAACATTTTCAAGCTAAGGAGTGAGGGAAACCACTAAAAGGGCCCTAAAGCGACCATGAGGAAACATGTTTCCATGGTTGAGAAGGGAGACACTGATTCTTCGCAAAGCAAACACAGCCAGGAAAAGTGTAAATGGCCCGATGGGACTAAAATGTTGCTTTTTGGACATCCTACTAAATGCCAAACGTTGCACGTCAGCATAAAGCCACGGCATCTCCACCCTGACGCATTGGTTTGGCGGCATCATGCTGTGGCGGATGCTTCTCTAGAGCGAGCCCTGTGAAACATAAAGCCGAATTCAGACCTCAGTCCAATCCAGAACACGTGGCAGAACTTCAATTTGCTGTTCAACCCACGGCCGTAATGCTGCTTAATACATCTTAAACACTTCTTTCAAGAAGGAGAGAGGAACGATTGCAGCATCAAGACTGAAGGGATTTCATTAGGGGTGTTTTAAACACGTATAAGCATTGTATATCAGAGGCCCAATCACTAACTTGATGAAACAATGACAGTGGAATATGTCTTTGATCGTAGTGCGTCTCTGGATGGACACGAAATGTGCTGCGAACTTCTTCCGTTTCCTCGTCTCGCCCCTTCTTCCACACATACAGTGTGGACGTCCATGAACAATGCCAAAGCCATTTAACGATGAACACCGCTGCAACACGCAAGCGACTTCGTTCTCTTTTCTTCGGGCCTTGATTTTCAGGTGGGTAAATGTTCAGAACAGATGTCTTTTCATTCGGGGCCTTTGTCGGCACAGAAGAAGAGCTTTCACTTGACGGCGAACAAAACGTAAAAGCGGTCGTTGCCCCCGTTCTGTGTGCAGATGTCAAAGGAGGTCACACACTCGAAGGAGGTCGAAAATAGCAACAACACGACATCTTCTTCTAGTGTTTTGTCCGCCTCATTTTAAATCGGTGTGAACACCTCTTTTTACACAGTCGTCTCAACAATGACTGTGAAGTTGAATAAACATCTGAAACCATTTAGATAAAAACTGACCTGTAGAAGTAAATACAGGGATTTTATACTTGTTTTAGTGAGGGGGAACAACTGCACGGCTCCCTAAGTATAGATTCACACTCTTCACCCTTCATACATCTTCATACATCACACCCTTGGTACATCTAAGCGGACCCAGATCCTGTATCATCACATAAAGTGGTCACAATGGAGAAAGTCAAGCTTGCGGTTTAAAGCCTCTCTGTGTAAGACCACGTTTGGTGTACACGCCAACATGTTTGCGAATAAAACACTGCCATGCTACAACTGCATGAACATCACAGCATGCATCTGTACATGGACTTATCAATGCTGATTGCATGTTCTTCGGGAGCACATTATGCACCTGTGGTTTTTTAAATTTCACTGCCGAAGGTGTTTTTTTGTTTTAAATGGCTCCCTCGGATAAAAGTAACTGTTAAATGATGAGAACTAAGTGTGTTTTAGTAGTGTGAGATAATGCTAATGGTGCTAATGTTGGGTTAAACGGTCTCTATGCTAAATCAAACAGCTCCTGCCTCATAGTGGGCTGAAACAGGAGAAGGAAAGTAAGGAGAAAGAGTCTTCTTACCTGTTAAGTTGTCATTACGATGAGAGATGTGCCCGTGGCAGTGAGGTGCATGTGTGTGTGTGTGTGGTCTGCTGGTAGGTTGACATGTGTGTGAGAAAGGGGGAGGAGAGAGAGAGAGAGAGACGGCGAACAAGAGAAAGAGAAAGAGAGAGAGATGTAGTTTCACCAGAGATGGTCGGCCACTGTCGCTCTTTCAGTTGATCTTTCAGCCGCTCATCCACTTTGTCATAATGGCAGTGTGTGTGTGTGTGTGTGTGTGTGTGTGCGTGCATGTGCGTGTGTGTGTGTGTATGTGTGCGTGAGTGTGTTACAAGCTGTGTCATAGTGATGCTGGAAACAATAGAAAAACACCCTTGTGTGCGGCTTCAACCTCACACTCACACACACGCACACACACACACACGCACACACACACACACACAGTACATGCACATATACACACACTTTCAGTTTGAGCGTTTCATTTTCTCCCCTCTTATCCCTCATTTTTTCTTATGGTCTCTTTTGGTCTGTTTGTATTTAAAGGGCAACACACACACACACACACACACACACACATACACACACACACACACACACACACACACACATCCTAATGTCAGACTGACACACACACACACACACACACACACACACACACACACAGGACACTGCTCATAACCAGCACATCATTTTGAAAACTTGGAAAGTAAAGTGAACATTTGCAGTCTCGGACACTGTTGTTGTGGAGTCCTGTCCTAGTTTTGGAGGGAAACTGAAAATGTATTTGATTCCTTGCTGAGAGTTAGATGAGAAGATCAATACAACTTTCATGGTAGCTAATACAGTAATATATATATATATATATAAATATGTAGCTACAGTAAGCAGGCGGGTTAGCTTAGCATAAAGACTATAAGTAGGGAATAACAACTAACCTGGCTCCGTCCACAAGCAAACTGATAGGCACATTGTGTTACCTTTGGACGGAGCCATGCGAGCTGTTAAACTGTATCCAGTCTTTGTGCTGAAGATGTCATCTTCTCATGCTAAGCTTCTCATCCACGTCACAGCAAGAAAAGCATGTTAAGTTCAGAAATACCTTCAGCTTCGGCTCCAAAGTCGGAGAATAAGTAAGCATGTGGATGTTTGGATTGGACAGATGTTTGGACAGAAGGAACCATTGATTAGGATAGCTAAAGTCTTTATGCTAAGCTAACAAGCGGGAAGCTATAGCCTCGCGGTGAGAGGGCTTTCAGCTCTCATCTTACTTGTCGACAAGGAAGCAAATGAGAATTTACCACAAAATGTTGAACAATTGCTGTGAGGATGAGTTTCTTGCGTTACTTGCTTCGTTTGATCTTGAGGACTTGTTCTGAAACAAGTCCTTGTGTCCAAATAAAGATGTTAATTATGCTGTTTCAGTTTTATGCTTATATTTAATATGTTCCTCAATTCATTTGGGTTTAACAAAATAACCACAAAGCTAATCCGAGACCAGATATTGTTCAAGCATTATGAAACTGTACACAGTTCAACAGAACACAGAACACGTTGAACCCACAATAACACGAGATGAACGTAAGAGTGTTGTCCTCTAAAGAAACAGAAAATCAACTGAAGACTTCATACGTTCAGGAGAGGAGAACACAGCCAGTCGCCACTCTGGACTGATCTTCTAAGAGCCGTCTGATGGAAAATGAAAATGATCATACAAACGTATTGGAGAAAAAACACTAACTTTTTCTAAAATGCTCAAGTTTGTCCATCAGAGCATTCCTGCTTCTCCAGCGTTGTGGTAGAGGAGAGGGCTAGAAGTTTAAAAACAAGGTACAACTTGAAACACTCAAAACATCAATATGAAGCTTACCAAAATGAGCTGTAGAAAGAAGTATTTTTATACGCTTCATGCTAAGATCTGGCGGTATATATGGTGAAGTTAACGTCCGTATATTGAGAGGAGTGATGTGCTTTCTGAATGTACAGTATCTTCCTTTCACTCACAGGGATTTCCATTTTAAAGTGTCAGGTTGGAGCAGATTACACTGCTGTATTTCAGTGTGAAGCAACGTTTGGGTCGATGCAGCGCTCCATGAAAGCTGATGAAAGGTCATGTAGCTTCATGTCACTGTGATGTAAACGGTGAATGTGTGTGTGTGTGTGTGTGTGTCAGACTCAGACTGAGAGTCAGTCATGAGTGTGCATGGCGGTGGATGAGACGGTGGTTGGGTTTCGCAGCGGCGTGGGGTGAGCAGAGAGGTGCCGAGACGGGCTCTGATTCCCGGTATCATCAACTTCAAACCTCCCCTGTGAGACCACAGCACCACGGCGGCTCCGTATTGGGCCGAGACCCTGAGAGTTGATGTGACTTTCAGCTGTTAAAGGGACTGTTTGACATTTTCATCAAAAGGATGGTTTTTGGATTTTTGAATGGGAAATTGACAGGTTTACTGTAGATTACCGTGGCGGTGTAAATGAAACCGGTTCAGAGAATGAACACTTTCTAAATGGAAAAGAGACAGCATAAGATGTCAGCATTTCATGAATACACTTTTAAAGTTAGATTACAGTTTGCTGATTTGTATATTTCATGCGGGTCAAACATTTTGCCCATCCGACATGAGGTTACAAGACACATTACAAGACACCTTTAAAGATTAAACAAACACATTTTCACAACCAAAAGAATCCATAGAAAAATAAAATGATATAAATGACATACATAAATACAGTATCGTAATTAAAAGTACTCATTAGGCAGAAATGCCCCTTTCAGAGTGATGTATTTGGATATTTCACTGCTGAATGTGTGACTCGACAATTCAATGTTTTCGGTGGTCGAGGTGGAGCTAGTTTTACCTACTTTATATTCTGTCGGGTTGTTTAAATAAAAACAGTGCATCTCAAAAGCTGGTTCGTAACTAAAAATTATAATGTACCAAATAACTGCAGCTGCCAGATAAAAACATGAGTATAGTACTCTCTGAAGAGCAGTGTAGGTACCTTCAAATTGTACTTCAGTAAATGTACTTGATTGCTTTTCCCTCGGCTGAATGAAGTCAGACTTTGCTGTTTTATGTCGACAGCATGCCAAAGACGTCAGGCTGGACTCATACAGGACGAAAAGGAATCGTTTGATCATAATCTGGCGTTTTTCTGATGTAAAACTGTAAAATCAGGTCAAGCAAAGAATGCCAGACAACGTAAAAAGCAAAACAGACTGTTGGTTGATTGCGATAAAACCGTGATGCTTTACAGTGTTTCTCTTGGTGACATCTTTAGACAGTGTGTAATGGAAGGCTACTCTATATGAACCCAACAACTAAAGCTAAACTCAAGCAATACTGTTGAGGAAAGATGGCAGGTTTACTGGTGAATTCCACCTTTTATTCACAAGATAAAGTATTCATATACAAAACGCAATTGGGAAGTACGCACAGAGAGGATAGATTTGTGTCTGATATTTCTTCCTGATTTTGTCAACGCTGCTTCATCTTAACACAGGAAGGTTTTTCTTCTTCTATAGATCACTATATTAACCAGAGCGGTCTCAGGGACCACTGTGAAACAAGCGGTGATGTCGCTTAGTGTTAAACAGCAACACATCTTCTCTGCCATTTCTGAAACGTGACATAAGGATGGAGGTGTATGACTGTAGTCACTTAAAGACAGTGTATGACCCATTTAGAGAAACCCGTAGGTATGTGCACAGCGTACATTTTAGTCAAGTATAATCAGCCGATAACACGTTGATTAAATATAGACGCGCTTCCTCTGTTAACATCTGTGACACACTTAGACACCTGTACGTACCGAGAACGTCTCATCTGATATTATCTTTGGCACGAAAAAAAAAAAAAAGAAGCATCCTTAAACACAGAACCCACTCTCAGAGGAATGTTGTCACACACAGAAACACGAGTGCGCAGGAGTCGGGACAGAACTTTCCGTTTATTCATTTCGAATTCAGTTCACCTGACGGACTTGATGGCATTCGCAACTATTTTGTTTACTAAAACTCTCAGAAGACTTCAAACAGAGTCGACACACACGTTCAGAGTTAACTTAAAAGAAAGTCCATGAAAGAAAGTCAAGATTTTCACTCAAACAGAATCTTAAAAGTTCTGACAAATAAAAACAAAGAGGAGGACTGCTAAAGCCCATCGAATAAAAAAAAATAAAAAAAATGGAATTTCTTTCACATATTTTGGACAATGCAGATAGTCAACAATAAAAGATCACAAATGAACACGAGTGTGTCTGAGTTGGCTGCGGTCTTTTCCTCGCACAAAACACAACAGTGAACAAAAAAAAATGAAATGGTGTTTTAAACATTTTGAAAACAAAAAGAATTGAACGGAGCTTGTACTGGCCAACAGTCTGTATTTGTATGGCAGGTTTAAAATTCGACCCAATTAAGTTATTTTCGGACTAAATAACCTGAACAGTCCTTTCTATTAAAAAGGTTTTCTAAAAATCCTGTGTCTTTTGAATATGCCACCTTATTCCTAAGGATTAGGACAGACTGCAGTTTCTTTTTTTAAACAAGTCTAATCTGTAGGTAGCGTTCCTTATACTTTGGCTCCATCTTTAGCCTGTATAGGGGAACTGCAGCAGGATGGCCTCTCCGGGTTTCAGGGTGATTTTGTCCAGGCTGATCGTGGAGTCTACCTTCAGGTCCGCATCAGTCGACAGCTTCACCGTGGCCTTCTCTGGCAGCTCCAGTCCTTCTGCAGGAACAAAGATCACGGTGTTAAAAAACAACCAACTGCTGCTAATGAGCGTCACTGGCCCGGGACGCTAGATCTTTCTGGTGAACTTGCCCGTGGGTGCCAGTTTGAGTGCGAGCAGCTCGGACGCCGAGCCCCAGTTGACAGCCGTGATGTATCTCTCGCTCTGGTCCCACACTCGCAGGAAAGAGAGGGAGGAGGTGGAGGAGAAGAGAGAGTAGTAGTCTCCGTGGAGGAGGGAGCGCTCCTTTCCTCGCAGTTCGCTGAGGTCTTTGAACCAATTCCTTACGGCGACGCGCTCCGTCCGCTCAGCCTGTAAATGTGAGGATTAAGGGGGGAAATGTTTTAAAAACACTGAAATCTTTATTTTGTCAAAGACTCCTTTTCTACGCCAACAGTCGCTGTGAACACACTCGTACCTCCTCTGTTTCGTTGACAGCAGCTCCTTCAGCAAGTTCCTTCTCTATGTCCCAAACCATCTTGGGCGATCCGGCACCCTGATGAGGAAACAAAGAGGGGAGAGACACCGGTTACAACCTGGGACAGCTGTCAGGTCACTGAAACATTTGAAAAATGGGTTTTTGCGGCTTACGTCTGCTGCCTGGAGGCCGATCTCATCCCCGTAGGTAAACACTGGGGTTCCGGGCATGGTGAACAGCAGCAGCTGGTAGAGGCGGATCAGGCCCGGAGTCGTCGCCTGTTTGGACAGCTGGTCGCGTTGGGCGGCGCCCAGACCCCAGCCGAGGCTTCTCTGCTGAGAGTTGAGCATGTCCATGGCCATGATGCGCTCCACACCTGCACAGACAGGAGGAAAAAAAACAGAAAGATCAATAAAACCACAGAATAAGGAGAGATGAAGTAAAAATGAATAATGGATGCGTTGTGTCCAGAATATTATGCTACCGCGTTCACCCGACACGCATGAAAGTATGACGAAGGCACTTCAGCCTACCTCCAGTTTTGGTGCTGAGCAGGTCAGACAGAACCAGATCGACACCAGTCGTGTTGACGAGCTGAGACACCGCGTCAGCCGAAATACCTTCAACCACACCCATCAGCAGCCTGGGGGAAAGAGAAGGTGGTGTAATTACACTGGTTTTTAGCCTTTGAAAAGTACAATAGGTTGTTCTAGGAGTAGCATAGAATTCCGATCCGCATCTTGGAATACGCCCTCGTTTTTTTTGAAAAGTCGATTGAAGTCATTCCTCAAACCCTCCACAAGGTGTCGCTTCGCCATGAGAAAGTGTGAAAGAGAGAGAGAGCCTTTCTCTTTGATCTCTCTGACCCCACCCACAGCTCCCCGCAGCACTGGAATGCTTTTAATCTCCACCTTCTCTCACAGATCGTCTACGTAAGCAGAACAAAAGAGAGTGAGAAAACCTCCGCCACAGTTACCTCTTCCTGGGGTTGTCGGTGCCGTTGATCTGGACGGCAGACTGCAGCTTGGACCAATCAACAGAGCTGGTGGCAACGGTGAGGTCAGATACCTTGATGCCATCGACATCTAAATTCAGCCAATACTCGGCGGCGGCCTGGAAGAGAAGACGAGCGCGTTAGCCACAACAGCTTTTTTTTTATTATTAAGATTTTATTTGTACAGGGACAGTTCACATTAATCGACAGCACACATTAATAAAAACATGACTGTAAATGTGACAGTGTTAGCTAAAAAAGCTAATTTTCAACCGTTGTCCCTGGGCACGGTGTTAGAAGCCGCTAAAAACATTTAAACATTTAAAAACTGTTTAAAAAGACAACAACACAAAAACAAGCAAACAGAGCTGTGCAATACAATCCTGCAGACACAGGATCAAACATGACAGACAAGCAGGCAGGCAGACAGACAGATAGACAGACAGACAGACAGGCAGACAGGCAGACAGGCAGACAGGCAGACAGGCAGACAGGCAGACAGGCAGGCTACATACGGACATGGCAGGCATGAGACTGTTAGTGCTGACACACCTGGTTGTTAATGAGCCAGGCTTTGAGGTTGTGTGTGAAGAACCTGTATGTGGTGCTCTGTCTTATGTGTGATGGGAGAGTGTTCCAGGTGACGGAAGCTGTGACAGAGTATGATAGCTGGCTGAACTTGCTTCTCCTGCCTGGGACCACTAGGTCCCCGCGAGCTGTTGCTCTGGTTAGTCTGCTATTGGTCTTTTGTGTTATGAAAGTGCTCAACGGGGGAGGTGCAAGGCCATTAAGAATTTTAAAGGTTAAGCAGCTGTTATGGAATTTGACAAGACTATCCCAACACAGAAGATGGTATTTGGGCAAGATGTTGCAAATGTGGTAGTGTCTGGGCTTGATGTCAAGTACCTTGATAGCCTGCTTATAGACGGACTGTAGGGGCTTCAGGGTCAGCTTGATGACATGGACTCACTTTAACACGATTAAAAGTTAGTGAGTGAAGAAAGGATCACAGAAGATAAATGTGTGCGTCCTACCATGACTTTCTCCATCACGTTATCAACATCACCAGATCCAAACCAGGAAGAAGCTCCTTGGTAGTTTGGAGTCAGGTCAAGCACCACATAAATGCCTGAGAGGAGAAGTAAACAGAAACAGTGAGAAAACACCATCTGGGCTGATTAAGCAGTCTAAAACACCATCAACCATCCTACTCTTACTGTGACAAAAAAACCCTGATACGAATTGTATGAAGACCTACCCTTCTTGTGGGCCTTTTCCAGCACAGCGACCAGGGCTTCCTCTTTTCCCTGGGTCGGGTCGATCAGTTGAAGATCCAGGGCATCCGGTTTGTCGGCCTGGCCGGTGTGAAGAGGGCCCAGAACCAGGCCTTTCACCTTGAGCTTGTTGATTTCGTCCAGCTTTCCCTCAACGCCTTAGAGACAAACGGAGACACGGGGGAGGTAGAGTCAGAGTGGAGTTCACAATCAGGGAAAAGACAACAGAGAGTTTATGTGTGAAAGGTTGCAGGATCAGAAGGGGGGGGGGGGCGAGGGCAAACGGCTGGAGAGACATTTAGGTAAATAAATACTGCTCTTTTTGCTTGGTATTGACTCAAGGCATGCGAGTGCCCCCCCCCCGGCCATGTCGAGTCTGAGCACAAGGAAGTCTGTTATGTAAGCACCACCAAGTCACGTGCGGTTGTTGGAATTCTGCCCAAGGCCTGTTGGAAACCTGAGTGCTCCCGAGTAATTCACTTTAAGAGCAGCAGTATAACCCGTCCGCCTCGTAAAAACATATATGGTTAAAAGCTAAATTGGAAAATGAAGGCTTATAATCGTGACTGCTGAGTTAAGCGGCATTTGGAAAAAAAACTAAAAGCCTGAAATTAAAGTTACATTTCTACTTCTATCTGATTCTGCAAACCACTGGGGAAAATAAATGTGTCGGGTTGCTCAACTTTGACCTTAAATCTGAGCAGGAGAGATATGAAAGAAACGACTCGTAGACTTTTTAGGCCCGTTAGACCTTGAGTCACTTGTTGTCGGGCCTTGTCAGCAGTTCGGCATCTGGCCAGCTGAAACAGGCCACGCAGAATTCAGGAAACACATGACCTTGTCACAAGATCCCTCCCGTGTGAATAAGTGTGTGTTATCACAGGCCAGACCACGCTGTGAAGAGAATCTCACATCCATTTTGGGAATAGGGAGGAGCAAAAAAAAAAAAAAAAAAAAAGAACAGCAAGAAAGGCCTTAGCCATTAAAAGTCTGAGATTAACCCTGAAAACACAAAAGTATTCTACCTGCAAGTCCATCAGAGAAAGCTTCAAGATCATCGATCTGGTACAGCGGCCCTTCGTTCCACCAGTTCATCTCAGGGATGGGTTTGCAGCGAGGGGCCTGGACTATGATCACTATGGCTCCAGCCAGCATGCCCAACCAGCCCAGCCAGAACAGGACGAGAAACACCCAACGGGTTCGCACCCACCTAGACACAGAAAGAAAGAAAGAAAAAGTTACAATGACCCTGTTTTTGATGTTTATATAAAAAGGTGTTCATAGCAACTCTTCTTACCCTGGGGTGCCAGCCACCTTCATCAGCTCCTCCTTGGACAGGCCGGTGAATGTAACATTGTCCACTGGGACCTTCAGCTTGACGCTGCCGTTCTTCTCCCCTCCTGCGGCCTGGACCTCGCCCGTCATGGGATGCTTCTCCGGGTCCAGCTCATTGAGCTCCACGTCCTTCATGTCGACCTCAGAGTCCTTACTCATGGTGGGATCAAGAGGATTTCTTTTTAGAGATGGGGAGGTGTGCAGCGGGGTGGATAACAGAAGGGGAGGAGGGGAGAAATATGTTAATAGATAGACTTTATTTCAGTTAATGTTAGCTCCGTTTTTAGAGCAAGTGACCTGTATTTACATTATTATATTGTTGCTCTAACAAAAATTAAAATGGGCAGACAACTCATGAAAAGGTTTGTCACGAGTCACATGTCCGATAGTTGAGTGACGAAAGAGCAACCGTCAGCAATAAACTAACAGCGGCATATCAAAGGAAACTGTCACAATAAAACGGGATTGCATCATTTATTAAATGTGTGCTTTAGCTAGCTACATTAAAAAAATAAGTTGCAATGTTTGACAGAAAAGGAGTTATGTATTTACTTTTTAAAATGCTACAGAGTTCTACATGACGCGTGTTTAGCCAAAACAGGCTCCAAAAACGATTATGTGTATTTAATAACTTTAATATTTCTAAAGAAAGGGCCACTTCCTGTTTCAACACATAAAACAACAAGCGACGTTTCAAACGCGAGTGGACTCGTTTCTTTAAAAAAGGTATCCGGTATGTTTTAGACCAAAGACTGACCAAAGATGAGAAGGTTTTGTTCGGCTGAGAGTCTCCAGTTAACAGGGTCACTGGATAAGCCGAAACACCGGAAGTATAGTTGGCCGCTGTTTTGTTCCAGGAACGTGAACGTTTCAATATTTGTTTGACTGAAATGTCTGCCCAAATTGTGCATCGAAGTCAACGGCTGATTCAAGTAAAAAATGATATGACCCAATCAACGGCCTCCCCAAAAACGATATACTATAACCGTCTATAAAGATGATGAAATCAAGCCCATCGCGACGTCATCAACTGGTACACAAGGCATTATAGTGACATTATAATTACACCGCGTTGAGTTTGTTATGTGGCCGCAAAATAACGTTAGATTCAACATTACCTGTTTAAAAAGCAACGTAAAAGCCGTCCGTGTTTTCCTTGTCTTTTTCAGGCGTTAATCCTATGGTCTCTGATAATGTAGCGGGAGAGAGGCTGCTCGGTATTTGTAGCTGCCCTGGTTTCTCCGCCTACCGGGGGACGACCCAATAATCTCTCTCTCGCTCTCTCTCTCTCTCTCTCTCTCTCTCTCTCTCTCTCTCTCTCTCTCTCTCTCTCTCTCTCTCTCTCTCTCTCTCTCACACACAGACATAATCCCATGCTCCTTGAATTCATTTTAATACCAGGCCTCCAACATATTCGACCCCTTATTTGGACCACGTTTCTGTCAAACGTGCACTGTTTTGTTCTATACAAAACCCACTTCCATGTATTCTTTACACGGTTTCAGCCCTCGTCCCAGTTTGCAAGTGAAACAGAGCAGAACTTTTCTGTTTGTCTCTTTGTATGTTTTCATTTTAGGCTGAAGTACCATTGTCCTCAGACTATAAGAGCTAATGGAGATGACATGGAGGTGTGTGTTAATGTGGAAAGTAATTAAGCAAGTACTGACAAACTAAATGTGTTTATGATTCAGTTTGGTTATGCAAACGTTTCCTGAAGATAATATAATCAGTTGCATAAGCCACGCTGAGGACCGACTGATTAATGGGTTGATACTGCATGGGGCTCATTCTGAGGCCTTTCTTCTTTTGAGTAGTGGAGAGTGCCACTCTGTTCCCCCTTCTACTTCCCACCCATTCCCTCCTTCAGTTTCAACACACAGACTTCATCTGCTCACTCCCTGCGTAATCTATTCAGTCTGATATGATCGTGCTCTCACTAGTGTGATAACCAATACGACAATAAAGTAAAAAATCCCTTCTAGAATGAATAGGATTTGCATGGCCTTCCATTTTTTTCTTAAAAGGTTTATTTTACTGTTACATGTGTGTTGTAAAATATTTGCATTGGATGATTAGCATTAGAAGCGATTGATTTTGGAGCATTTGATGGAAATCAGACATCAGGTTGTTGTTGACATTGCTGATGGTTTCATTTCCTTTTGTTTTGTTTTGTGCTCTCAGGCCTTTCCCAGCTGTCGCTGACCTTCATAAACAGCAGACTTGAAAAGCATCCACAGATCCTCTATGTCATGTACATAAAGCGCCGCGGTATGTTCCAGGCCAATTTTGTACAGGTTGCAGTATGCACTGCAGTTGATATTTTGTTTATCTCAGTCAGCAACCTGAGAGCCAATCAAAATGCCAAAATGCCACATGGTTCATGATGAGAAAGAAACATAAGCCTTGTGTTGATAATGCTCATATTCCGGTGAGGTCCATCTGTTGTAAATATTGAGACGGTCATATTTTCAAACTCTTGTGAGTAAACGTCTTTATGTGACGGGTACCTTCAGGAGCACGCTCCACCACTTTGCTCTCATGTATGTTTGCATTGTGTGTGCTTGTTTTGTGCACCTCTGTGTTTGTGTTCAGTCTCCATCCTATTGCCTTGAAGGGTTGTGTATGAAATGATCTTGTATGACAAAAAAACTTGCAAACAAAATTCACAGAAAACCATATTTATCTATATTTGGGCCTGGGATAAAATCTTCTTCAGTGGGGGTTTATGTGCTGCTGTGTGTCTCTTTATGGACCTGTGACATTTAAACCTGTCATAACCGGCTGTCATAACCCTCCATTTAACCTCATTTATTGTAACAACATGATGCCACTCGCAGTTCCTCCAAAATTTAGAACTGGAAACTTAGAAAATACATCATGTTATGACCATTTGAATATAGCCCAGAAGTAAAAATTGGTCCAAAACATGTGTGTGGAAGCTCTATCTTATTATATCGTAGCTCTCTCCTCAAACAGACGCAATCACACACCATCTGTTTCTGTTTTTAGCTCGGCCTGTATGAGCATGTGTGTTTGGCAAAGTGAGGTAGTAATAGAGATGTTGACTGCAGGCTGATATGAACACGCTGTGCTGTTGATCCAGGGAGGATGGTGGAGGAAGGAACAGTCAAGGGACACTCTCTGTTTCTATGTCATTAATCATCCCTTCTCTTTTCCCCCCCTAACTTATCTGCTTTCATCGACTAAAGACGATTAAAGAAGCAATGTTTGGATTGACATTCATGTTAAAGAGTTGGAGATTTGAGGGAAAAAATACAAGGAAAGCAGAAGAGACAGAGCAGTGACTCAGGAAACAAGGAGGAGGGACCAGAAGAAAGAAGAGAAAGGACAGACAGAGAGCGAGGCCGGGGTAAGGATGTGAAAACATGTTTGTGAGTTGGGGGTGTTACAAAACTCGGAACAAAATTTGTAACAACATGGCCATGATTATTTAAGGAAACACAACACTTAGCTGTGGCAAAACCTTCTTTTCCCACATGTTGTCCGAGTCTCGTTGAGTCTTCACGTCTCTTACAATTCACTCCAAGACTTGTTCTACTGCAAAGCCAGTGTGCTTTGTTTGTGCATTTGGCAGTGGAGGAGGGGACAGTATCCCTAAAGCCATCAGCAAGAGAGACAGAGAGAGAGAGAGAGAGAGAGAGAGAGAGAGAGAGAGAGAGAGAGAGAGAGAGAGAGAGAGAGAGGGGAAAGGAGGGCATGGTTTCTGCATAGTTTGGTAGGCAGCAGGGGGATTACTGTGCATTACAGCACACTGGTGGTTCAGGGTCGCAGTTTCATGAAGACACAACAGCTTATTGCAGATATCAGTTACATTTATTTATTTTGTTGTATGTGGTTTTACACAAGCAGATTGAATAAGTAAGTCGTTATTTTATAGTATTAAAAGTGGAATTTGACCAAATTCTTAACACAAACGTGGCTTGATACGCAGTTTTAGATTACACTTCCAATGCAGGCCTGTGGAATGTTAACTGAGACAAACACAACAATGTCGTGGGGATGAACAATCGAAAATATGAGTAGTGAACTACTCTAAAATCCCTAAGAGTTCAACTTTTAGTGTGGCCTGCTGGCCCCTGTTTTGATCTGGAACAAATGTACTGTCTGCAGTGCTGGAGGGACACACACACACATGAATACACACACATGAATACACACACAGGGCATCACTATAAATCCCTGTCTGATCCCTCTCAGAGAGTTTATTTTGCAAGACAGCGTGAGCTTGAAAAAAAACTAAAAAAAACACTGCAAAGCAGACCTGGACCAGTTTCGACCAGTTAGGCTGAGGTCTTGTGCTTTCATCTCATTGTCTCGGGCTCACAGCAACGTTCAGTCCAAAACAGTTCAAGAGAAATCTATAGATCAATGTTGCACTGATATCTAGTGAATCATTTACAGAGACAGTTGCTGGTTGAAACACACTCAGTCATGTTGGGTGTACTTCACAGGGACTTTGCCATGTTGTGTGATGACATTGCTGTAGTGTTTTATTCCACTGGTATCATTATACAGCACATTAAAATAATCCTACACACACTATGCCTTGCTTGTAAATTTTAACAACTTTTCTACCTCTAATCTCTCCGTTTGTTCGTCCTCTCTGTAATATATTCCCTCCTGTTCTTTTTTTCCTTCTTTGTTCCCCATGCGTGGCCTAGTTTTCTCCCACAGACAAAGGGGGGACAGTTCAATGTGGAAAGCCTCCCTCTCTTACACTCTGCTGGCGTGAATGGAGAGCTGATATGAACAGACCAGACACTAATTAGTTCATCACATTCCTACATTCACCGCAGACATATGTCAAAAATATATAAAGGAGTTAATCAGCAATTGTCATGACAAATGAAAGAGTATTTCTGAAAATTGCACTCTGATATTTTGTCTTATATCAGCATATTGTAATGATCTCTCTCTGCATTTCATATCTCCCTCTCTCTCCCAGTATATCACAGATACATCTTCTCATTCACAAACTCTTCCCTGTCCTTCACACTGGCCTGCTCTGTTACCGCATGTTCTCTCTGACTCTCCCCCCTACCACCGCCTCTTTCAGCCGGGAAACAATGGCCGCACGTTGTGTAAGAACGCACGTCCACGTGAGAAGAATACCAAACAGTTCCATTCAGCGATGAAATGCTCGTTCTGTCTGTCGATGCGTACGAGCAGAGTGGCGCAGCGGAAGCGTGCTGGGCCCATAACCCAGAGGTCGATGGATCGAAACCATTCTCTGCTATTTTGACAATATTACCGTGGCAAAGCGACAGCGCTATATACTATTTATAAATCCCTATATCGCCCATTTAACGTTAACTCAACGCCTATCCCCCTCTTTGTGTCATGTTACAGAAATATTGGTGGAAGTCCTGCGTTCAGAATGTTCTTTACAGTCAGTAAAATGATTTACCACTTCAGAATATAACTGCAATATAATCATTTCATGGCTTCAATCTTTAATTGAATTACTTTATGTACAGCTGGGAGGAGCTTGTGAATTTCTCGTGTCCTTTGATGAAACAATTTAGTATTATTAATCTGAATCTGCAGAGTAACCTAAATGATCAAAAACATGTGTAAAAAGAACAATATTTACACTTGTACACATGTATATACAGTATTGTACAAGTATATTGTACTTCAGTAGGCTACACTTCTTTAGTCAGAGTACTTCCACCACTGGTAAATAAAAGCTGTAGGCTGAACACACATGAAGCGGTTTTTGCGTCCGCAAATGAGCTTGTCAGGTTTTCGCCTGTAAATGCCAAACCAGCCGTTCAGGTTATCTCAAATCAAACATTTCCCTCATTTGTGTGTGCTACACGTGTTCCGTTCAATTTAACAGGCAATCACCGGAAAAGAAAGCAGCACCAGTGACCTTTGAGCTCCAGTTGTTGGGTGTGAACTCAGGCTGCATCTCGTTCAAGGCAACATAAAACGCTGATGTGAGGAGTAGTTTAATCAATAATTAATTCATAAAGTAAAGGGAATAGTGTCTAGTGTCTTTGATCTCTAAACGATTGTGTGATAAGAAAGGGCTGGGGAATGTATCACAGCATGGGAAAGGTTTGCTGAATGCACAGCAGGAACTTCCTCAGCGTTACAGTGATGTCTGTGGTTGCTCTCTTTGTTGTATTGTCTCAAACAGGGTAAGGCCTCTAGTCTAGACCTTCATGTTTGCTTCTTAATTTAGCATCTTTGTCACAGAGACGATATGAATGCAGATCAACATCAGAAAGGTATCATCAAACAAAAGTCATTAAAATATATATTTGATGTATTTGCTGTTAAGTCCCTCGTACACTCTAGTGGAGTACATTATATGAAGCTTTAGTGCCCCCTGCAGGATTCCAGTGGTTCCTACATTGATAATAAAAGTGGTGCAAAGACAGCACTGATGATTACACATTATGATACATTTTGCACATTTTTGTGACTTTGACTTCCATTCAAATCAACCATCGTTCTTATATCACACACATTCAGGAGGTAATTACTGGTTTTACATTAATTCTCTGTACTCAAACATAGACCTTCAATTTCATGTGGCATTTAAACAAGCATTTTGACGTTCTATCCGTCTATTTCAGAGATATTTAAATACAGTTCTTACACCTGATTACACTGGTAAATGCAATGTGTCAGGGCTTGATTCGTTGGTCTCGATTTACCCATATTAGTGGATGATATAAAATAACTGTCTGATTAAAATGTTAATAATAGCTATTGTTTGCAAAGAGATGATCCTAATTTCAACAGCACCTGAATTGCAAAAACACACAGACTAAAAGAGAAGAAGTCTTATGCTACTTTGAAGATTTCAGTGACGGAAAATAATTAGTAAATAAATAAACTGCATTAATTAGGTAAAAAAAAGTGTTCGAAAATAATATTGCAACTTAAGAGTCAATATTATAAAAATGTAAATATTTCAATAAATAAATAAAAAATAATAATTAAATAGTAAATATTTAGTTGTACCTCATATATGTATAATAACATTTTACAACATTTACTGCTACTATTAATAAGAATGAGATTATAAGAAATTAAAATATTTTTAAATTGGACAAAATAAAATAAAAAAAAACTGACGTTGAATTTGACGCCACAGAACGTCGTCACGCATTGGTCAACGTCACCAGACAGGAAGTGAGCGGAGAGGAGGGAGCGAGGAATCACAACAGAGCAGCGGCAGCGTTGACACTTGTGTTTTGAGCCACTGAAACACACTCTTGCTTGTTTTCTTTCTTTCTGTCGCCACCGAGAACGGACATGTCACGAAAACCCAAAGATGAATACTACCGTTTCTTTACCGTTACCGACCCGCGCACACACGAGAAGGGACACACCGAGTACAAAGTGACAGCGAGGGTTGGTGTACACTCTTTATCTCTCTTTAGCTGACGTTGTAATACTTACGTTGTCACTCATACTCATAATTAAGCTCATGTGGTTTGTCATGTTTTCTTTCTCTTCAATACACAAACATTGTTTCGCGTGTCGTGCTCTTCGGTCAGACTTCGTACTGTTATTGGTTTACAACACAATGAAGTGAGTAACATCAGTAGCGTTGCTAGTCATGAAGAAACAAAGGCTCTGTAGGCAGAGAGATGAACACACAACGAGCCTATTATTTGAGGCGGTGTAGCAGGGGCGAACTTGTGACTCAGTTCATGTGTTTTCAGCCCAGCATGACCACACTAATGCCCCGTGGTCTGCACACACAATCCATATGAAGACCACATCTTCACAGACCTGAGCCTTTATCACCCTAACCCTTCTATTTATACACAAACATACTTGCGCAGAACTACTGATCCATGACTTTTTGAAACTTGATGATCAACATGCAGTTTCGTGAAACACCCTGTCCTCCTCTGTCCTCTGTAGTTTGTGTCCAAGCGTCATCCGGAAGACGTGAAGGAGGTGGTGGTGTGGAGGAGGTTCTCCGAGCTGAAGAAGCTCCACGGGGAGCTGGCCTACACTCACAGGAACCTGTTCAGACGACAGGAGGAGTTTCCGTCTTTTCCCCGCGCGCAAGTGTTTGGTACGGGGGCGAAGATGGCGGTGCATTGTAGATGCTCCCAATTCCAGCATGGTGGCCAAGTGCTAAGACTAACTGGGTTGTTAAATATCAGAAATAACTCATTCCACGCTACATACGTTGTCACACTGCCAGAGAATTGTCCTGTTCAGTGTCCTCTCAGTCATTTGTGGTGAGGACTTACTTTGGCAGCTTTTAGCGTTTCGTCATGACTCCTGTGACATTTCCCCTCGGCCTATTACCTCATTTTTTTGGCGGTTACCGCAAAGGCAGCAACGCAGTTGAGTCAAATACCAAGAGACAGTCTCCTGTGAGTCTTGAGCTGCTGTGCTACACTGTGAACTATATCCTGACAAATGACAATCAATTCGAACAAACGCATCTAAAAGTCTCCCCCAAAAACAAACATTGTAAGGTTGCCCAGTTTATCTTCCACCTGTTGTGTGTCCCATGCAAAGTCCTCGCATCCTCATCCACATTGTCGTTATTAAATGTTCTGCCTCTGTTTCAGGGAGGTTTGAGGAGGCCGTGATTGAAGAAAGGCGGAATGCCACCGAGGCCATGCTTCTGTTTACTACCAACATACCTGCACTCTACAACAGTCCACAGCTCAAGGACTTCTTCAGGGTGAGACGCACTCACATACACACATACAGGAAGTGAAACACAAAACAAATACGCCGGACCAAGAGTCCTAGTGTTACTCGCTTCCTTTTCATTTTCTCTATCCACCTCCCTCTCTCGCTGTCTTCCTACATCTACCACCTTCTCCTCTCTTTCTCCCTCCCCGCTCTCAGAGTGGTGAAGTCACGAGGCCTCTGGACGCCCCCCCTCTGTCCTCTGCCGGGCCTCTGCCTCCCCCGCTCATCCCCCTCCCCAAGCGGAGGGACTCGGACTGTGAACCAGCGGAGGAGGAGGTTGGGAGGGAGGCTCCCACCTTACCCCAGGACCTGGGCACCAACCTGGGCTTAGACGTGGGAGAACCGGAGGTGGCGGCTGAGGCTTACAGCGAGATGGGAGGCTCTCCGAGAGACGAAGAAGAAGAAGAAGAAGAGGAGCTTTGCGATGCAGAGCTGGATGACAGAGGTACGGAGGAGACAACAAAGAAACAGCCAACATTTAACAATGATGTGTACTTTTCTTTTCCTTATTATTCTTGTTTTGTCCTTTTGGTCCATGTTTCCACCTCCAGTTCCGTCTCCTGACCAATGCCCAGCCAGAGACCGCCAATCACAAGAGTCCCAGGAAGAATTTGATTCACTGTTTGACTCCGGGGCAGAAGAGCAAGTCCCGTCCCCAAAAGAGGAACGTCCACCTCCTCTGACCGATAATGACTTGGCTGTCTTTGATCCCTGCTACAAACAAGGTGAACATACATGTGAATGAATACACATAACACAATACCACTGCTCACAGCCTTCTCAAATCTATCTTAATCTAATTACCGCCTGCTTCTTCAGTCTTTGGTACGTTTCTAGCTATAATATGTCTGACATTTTCCAGAGCCCGCTTTGACTATTACACGGTGCTTGCTTTGTTCGACTAACAGCCCCAAAACCAAAATATTTACGTTGGCTATCATATTAGATCAGCACATTATTTCGTGTAAGAAGCTGGAACCAAACAATGTTTTCCCCCCCTTTTTTTTTGTGATATTTTTTTTTAAACCACAGTTTTTGCTCTGCATTTCTGTACGAGTAAATAACTTCTTCTGGTCTCTCTCTCTCGCTCTCTCTCCATTGCAGATAAATCCGTTTCCTCCGGAGACCACTCAGAATTGTTCTCGCTGCCGCCCACCAGTCTGGACGGAGCGGACGTGGGTTACTTAAACCAAGCTGCCGCTGAGCTGACAGCTGCAATGCGGAGGGAGAAGGAGGGAGAGTTCAGTTCTGCCATTCGTGCATACAGGACGGCGGTGGATATCCTGATCACTGGAGTACAGGGTGAGGAGATAGGGTGGTGCTAAAGTATTCAGTTCAGCATGTAGCACTGGAGCACTTTCACAGTCCAATTCACCCATTTCAATTTGGCTCTTTACCTGAATGCACTCTGTCGTGCCCATTCCTGCATGAGGCATGAGGCCAGCTTTGTGTGCAAATAAGTTAATCGCATCGTGCATTTAACTCCTACATCTTGTATACCTTATTCATTCTGTGCTACATACTCTGATGTGCGGCTCACACGTCACCACACTGACAAATGCCATGTACACAGCTGATACGCACGCAGGCCAGAGGACACCGCACAGCTGAGCATGTGCAGCAAGTGACCTCATTGTGAAATCAACATTGCTATTTCGTTCCCGTATTTACTCTCCTGCTTTAGCAAAGATGAACTGTTTGTTGCCCTGCTGTAAATCTAGTTTGTCATTAATGGATAACCTATTCGCTGAGTTGTCTCTAGTGGTCACTGAGCTCTATGGGTAGCGTGGCCGAGCGGTCTAAGGCGCTGGATTAAGGCTCCAGTCTCCTCTGGAGGCGTGGGTTCAAATCCCACCGCTGCCAGTGATTTTGTTTTTCAGCTCTAGGTGCTTTCTGAGCAAAGCTGAAGGATTTATGCTGATTGTGTTAAAGCACAACACAAGAAGTCATTTCCAACTTCTGATTTGTGATTGAAAAATGCAGATCATGATGTATGAAGTACCATGTCATAGACAATTGGGCAGTGAGTAAATATGAAAGACAGAGTAGAGGTTTTGATTTTATACTATTCTAGGACAAAAGTAATGAATTATGCGCAGTTAAATAATCTAAAACATCTCCAGACCCAGATTCTCAGGTGATGATTCCTTTTTTACTTTTATAGAATAAAAGATTAGATATGAAGTGGAAGATACATGAATGTTTTCCAGTTTTTTGTTTTTAACAAGAAGAAAAGATGAGACATCAGCGCTAATTACCTTCGCCTCACTACCTTAACAATGCACAGTGACGGGTTAGAGAGGTTTGGAGGGACGCAGTGTAACTAAAAACTAAAGCCAAAAATAATATCATTTATTATTATATTTGATACTCATGATAATTAAATACAAAGGGATACTTTAGTCAGTCAGTCACAGATCTAAATTAGCTTCCCAGACGAGCATAAGTATGTGTGTACTGTGCTAACATGTGACGTTGGGTTATCTATGGTTACTTTGTGCCTTCAACATGTGTCCCACATCTATTTTTGGGCCGGTGGAAACATTGGCCCACCTGCCCCCATGAGTTGTACGAGAGCGAATTTGATCTGGTGTTGAAGTAGCGGAGCTGAGTGTTCCAAAGTGCTGGATCAAGGTGTAAGTCTTTTTCGGGGGCATGAGTTCGAATCCCACTGTGCCAGGAAACTATTTCAGTGCAAATATCCTCGATGGCTTGCTGTTGTTCTTTAAGCGCTGCTGTTTCAATTGTTAGATAACAAGGTTCAGGGAAGATTTTGTCATACTCTGCGAATAATCCCTCACGTCTTCCTGTCTATGTGTCTGTCTTCCTGTCTGTCTGTCTGTCCAGGAGACCAAGATCTGATACGCAGGGAGTCTGTGATGAGAAGGACGGCCCAGTATTTAAAGCACACGGAGATGTTGGTCGACAGGCACTCCTCGCCCACACACACCCACACGCCTACACACACACATCCACAGGACCCTTAGATGCACACACGCACGTTTATATTCACACCGTTCACACTCATGAAGACAGCTCAAAGACAAAGAAGCTCAGGGTCGTGACATACCAACACACACACACACACACACACACACTCCTGAGGTACACACTACACAGCAGACTGCTACTTCAGTTGCCTTTGTGGAGTGAAAAATGTGTGATTTGCTAAAATATAAATATAACGAAACTGTAAACGGAAATGGACATATAATGCTTCATCTCTTTCTCTTGTGTGATTCTTACCCTCCTTTTATAATGTGTTCTTGTTAAATACAGTTTGCTTTTTGCACAAACAATGTCATGATGAATAAATATGATTTTAATTTAAGTCTGTAAGATATTCTGTTTTCTTTTACATCATCAGATGGTCAAAATAAGTGTGGAATGTTTCCGTGGTTCACAGCGGCTGCTCAACAGTATCAGAAGAGTTGCCGGTCTGAAGGTTTGCAGTAGCGAGGCGGTACCTCCGAGAGGCGCTGTTTGATGTTAGATCGCATCAATTACGCTCCAGTGCACAGACTCCTCATTCCCCGTGTTCTCCACCCGTAGAGCAGCTACATCTCACATTTCATTTTCCTCAGCTGAGCAATTTCGACGGCGAAAGCAGCGGCAAAGCTTAGCGCTCACTAAAACAGGCTGTTTGCAGGACAGGACTCGCACTGCGGATGAACTTCGTCGACGGCTCCTGATATGAAACGCGAACTGATTGTGTTTTCTTTTCCTTATGTTACACAACACTGAATGTGCTGAAGCAAAGTGCTGAATGAAAGCCCTCCAGTGCTGTTAAGTGGACAGCTGAAGAGGTGATGTGACTCATAACTCACTTTGTCGGGAAAATAACATCACAAACGTCTCCATCAGAGCGGCTGCTATCTTGCCATTACTGATAGTTGTGTATGCTATTTATTGTTGCACTTGTGCTTTATTTCCCACAATTCCCTGTCACTATATATGTCCTCCTTCCAGGCCCAATGATGTAGCTCTTTAAAGAATAGTTACAAGATACATTTGAGCAGTAATGGATTTCATTTTTTGATTACCTGAATACATCATACCCAATAGGCGACCATATTGTTTTTGTATGTCTTCTGCAGGAGTTTCAATCTGCTCTTTTTAACAATTTCCTCAAGAATCAGACTAACCTCCTTTAAAAAGTTTGGTACTTTCGCCTATCTACGCAAAAGAGGAGAGGGGTTGATTGAGAGAGGAGAGGAAGTGGGATGCGAAAAAGCGGGAAGAGATCAGTGCCATGCAGCAGAATCCCTTCTCTGGAGAGGAGAGAGGGATGGAGGGAGGACTGGAAGGACAAACAGATGGAGAGGCGACAAAAACAAAAAAAAGGGAGGCCGGCGCGAGGAAAAGGCTACCCTTTCTCTCACCAGATGAGAAGAAGAGGGGTAGCGAGAGAGGACGGAGGAGAGGGGGAAAAAAGAAGGGACGTGATTAGAGGATAAGCAGAGATCATCCCTCCATTGTTGAAGGGATGGAAAAACTGACCCTCCCTCTTCCTCTATTTTCATCCTCCCGTACCTCTTTTTTTTTTGTGCATGCTTTGTTATGAGCATTGTGGGGAGCTTGAAGAGGATGGAGGGATGGCAGAGAAAAGCAAGAGATAACATTGCTCCATCCTGTTATACATCCCTCTTTTCCTCTCATCTCTCCACCTCTCTACCTTTCCCTCCATCTCTCCCGCTTTGTAGTGCTGCACCTGTGAAATGCAGAGGACGTGAGATAGAGAGAGAGAGAAGATAGAGAGACAAAGAGACGGATGGAGGGAGGGAGGGAGGGATGAAATCAGGGGTAGAGCCACGCAACATTAGCATGCTGAGAGTGTCAGCACTCCTCTTTTTTTCTCCCTCCATCCCCATCCCTCTTTCCATCCCTCCCTCTGTCTCTTTCTCCTCACTGGTCACTGCAATTATACCATCAAAACACTCCAGCCTGAGAGCATAATAGCTTCCCCCTGTGTGTGTGTGTGTGTGTGTGTGTGTGTGTGTGTGTGTGTGTGGGAGCGAGCGAATGTGTGTTGTCATGAGAGATCAAAAGAAAGAGATGTGTGTGTGTATGTATTTGTGCATAATTTAGTGCCATGCATGGTGCATTACATGTGCATGTATGACATGAAGGGCAGCTGTTGGTGTGCGGATGCCAACTGGCTTTGCAGCATGTGTGGGTGCACAAGAGTGTGTGTGTGTGTGTGTGTGTGTGTGTGAGTGTGTGTGTTTGTGTGTGTAAGTATCTATTGAGTCCTAACAGCTAGAAAAACTGCTTCTCCAACCTCTGACCAAACACACTCTTAAAACGCATGCTAAGAGACCCACTTTACATGCGTGTGTCTAGTGAGTTTCTATTTTCACATACACACACACACACACAGAGAGACACGTACACACACTCACACACTAATGGATGCACACAGTCATGGCTTTGAGACACAAACCGTTATGACCTACATGCCCAGTGGGTCATCATTAAGCCAAACAGCACACTCTGACACCTTCGGCTGTCCACACACACGCACGCACACACACACACACACACACACACACACACACACACACACACACACACACACACACACACTCTCTCACACACTCTCTCCCCGCTTTTGTTTTTGTTCCCTCAACTTCCTCTATCCCTCTTCCCTTCCGCCCCCTCTGTCTCTTCCTTTTTCTCTCATTCTCTAACACACACACACACACACACACACACACACAATCCCCCCTCTATGAGCTTGTTATCCCTCTCTGTCCGTTCGTTTCTCTGTGTCACCTTGCCCTGAGCTATTTGAGTACACTTCTGTCTCTCTCTCGCACTCCCATCTCCCTCGCACACAAACACACCCATTCTCTTTCTGTCTCACCCCCGTGCTCTGCTCCAACCTGTCTGTCTCTTTCTGTTGTTGTCAGTCTTCACATATGTCATGTGTCTCTTTGTGTTTCGTTCACTTCACATCAGGGCCGTATTGTTCGGTGAACAGTCTCGCCAAAATCATCCTAATAGAACTGAATGAAGTAAATCAACAGTACAGTTTAATCATTGAAGACCAAAGTCTGAAAAAATAATGACGTCGTAGTGATGTCATCAGGGATATTTTGACTATAGGACTTGAGACGAAACTTTATTCAGAAAACCCGTATTGCAAACTTTGGGTGGGATTTTTCAAACAAGAAGGCCTTTAGGGGGCGAGAAGTGTCTGTCGAGTTGCATTGTGGGAAATGTAGGATCCAAAGTTTTTTGGAGCATGTCCCACACTCGGGACTAAAAGTGAGGATATCTCAGCCTCTGGCTGCTTCGATGTTGCTCAAACATGATCAAATGATAATGTAATTCAGGTTGGGTCCCAAAGAATACAAAGAAGATTACCATATGTACATCAAATGTGGATGTAGTAATCGAGGGTGGGCCACAAAAACATTGAAATACTTAGTGCTGTTTGTTTAAAGTTGCCTTATTGGTGCTGTGAATTGCGTTTCGAGGGAAACGTCTTCTGTCGTGGATTATACGATGATACAGTTGCGAGCTGAGGGGAACCACAGAATCTGTGTGGGTTTGTCTCAATGAGCGACCCCTTTCACATTACACATAGTCATTTGACCCAGTGGTGATAGAAATATATTGATCGATGCAGCTTTAATTAGGCCTCTATCGCTCACATAGTCCCTTGCTTTATGTTATTGCTCTGACTTGTTTATTGCTTCCTCTTTATTATGGCTTACTCTCTCCCCCACCCTCTCTCTCTCTCCCTTCCTCCCCCCTATTCCCGCTTCTCTCTGCTCCCCGCTTTTTCGATGCTCTCTTTCCCCTTCCCTCTCACCCCATTGCTCTCTCCCTGTACGTAAATCAATGAACATACACTTTATGCCATCTATTGATCCTTTCATATCTATCCGTCCTCACCCCCTCCTGTTCTTGCCCTCTCTATTTCTCTCAGTTTTTCACTCTACTCTTCCCCCAATCTTTTTCTCACCCCTTTGAATTTATAATCTATCCCCTCTCTCTCTCTCTCTCTCTCTCTCTTTCTCTCTCTCTCTGTCAGTCCCTTTCTCTTTATATCTCTCGCTCTGGGACGTCCTATTTATATGGCTGGCACCTTCACTCTTGCACTGAAGTGTGTGTGTGTGTGTGTGTGTGTGTGTGTGTGTGTGTGTGTGTGTGTGTGTGTGTGTGTGTGTGTGTGTGTGATTTAGAGAGTGTTTGATGTTGGTCTAAGTGGTTAACATAATACGAGCCCTCGGAGAGATGACGTTACCGCACTCACACACACACACACACACACACACACACACACACACACACTCACGCACAATTTCAGGCTTTTTGGGAGGCTTTTCTGTGAACAATTTGTGCTTTTTAGTATTCTCTAGCCTGTGCAGCAGATCCATGTATTATCCATCAATTGCATTCTCCCAGTCCACCACTCTGTCCAATGCACACACACACACACACACACACACACACACACACACACACACACGCACACACACACACACACACACACACACTTCTGCTTCCCAGAATGACAAAACCTGGTATTATCTTTTGTTATTTATTATTGCAGGTGGAGCCATCATTCCGTGACCTCGCCGTCTCTCGCCCTTCTCCCCCTGCATATGTTTTTATTTATTCAGACTCACTTTCTCTCTTTCCATATACCCTCTCCTCTTCTCTGCATGTTTATTCAGACACATCTCCCTCTTTTTCTCTCTTTACTCCCCCCCTCCCTCTGTACCCGTGTCCAGCTTTTGTTACCAGCCTCGTTTCCATAACAACTGCGACCTTTCAGTCAGTGCCTAACCATTTTTAATCAGAAGTAGAAAACAGACAGAAGCGAGATGAGACAGACAGAGAGTGAGAGAGGGAGAAGAATACATCTTTCTCAAAAAGAGATAATAGGAGGTATCGCTGAACAAAGTTATAAACTGGCCCATGGTCTCCGTTTGGAGGCTCAGGTTGGGCAACATTCCCAGCAACAGGTAACAGATTGCTGCCCAAGGTCAGGCATCTACATTCATGTTTTTGTGGAAACTAAATGTCTCCGTGCGATGAAAGCGGCAAGGCTGAGGTAAATCATTGCGGATAGTTCAGATGAGACTTCAATAAAAAGAAGAAATGTGTGGTGCACCTGAAAGGCTGTGATTAACATGGTCCATTTACTCTCACAATACTGCCACACACTACTGTTTACTGTCAGTCATCAAGAGTCCAACACATGGTTGAATTTCAACAATATGACATCAAAAGCTGAACGTAAATTTGATGGCAGCTCATATACAACATAATATTTGCACTTTTAAATTCACCAAATTTTCCATCACTTTTTTTGGTGCATTTTTTTAAACTTAAATTAAGTATTTTTGTTTACAGGTTATTTTGTAATCAGATTTGGTCTACAGTAGGTTCATTCGAATATATTTAACCTGTAATTTGAACCTGTTAAATTGAATAAAGCTCATATGGTTACAAACTGTGTGATGATGTCCGTTCTGTGTGGCGTTCAAAGAAAATTCCTGTGATGAGATAAAACTGTGAATGAATGACTTTCACTGTAACCTTGTGTAGCTGAGAATATGCTGCAAAAAGACTAAACAAATCTGTGACTCCACTTTTGTGATGTGGTTTCAGCATTACAGGCCTTTAGAAAATGCTCTTCAGTCTTCTTGGTCAAGGTAGACTTCCAATCTGTGGATGTGTGCTAAGAAGCCATCTGCAACAAACTGTTGCTATCATGAATTATCAAAAAAAAAAGCTAATGCCATTAATTTGAAATCAGTTAGCATTACTTCTGATCATTTAAACCAGCCTCTCTCTCGTGTATGTCTGTGTGTGTGTGTGTGTGTGTGTGTGTGTGTGTGTGTGTGTGTGTGTGTGCGCGTGCGTGCGTGCGCGTGCACGTTCTCGGCGGGGTCATGCCAACATGGGAGGGACCGGACCGTCAAGTGGCCAGCTCTCGAGCCCGGCCGCCCGCCCACCGCGCGCTACTCCACACCGGGAGCAGCGCGTGAGGATGATGCCAACCAGAGATATAGATGGATTGGCGAGGGAGGGGGAGAAAAAAAAACCTGCACAGTGACACAACTATAGAGTAAAGAGGAGGCTGGTTGGTGCGTGAGAGTAAAACTGCGAGAGTTGCGGAACAAAGGACAAATAATAGAGCGGAGGGGAACAGGAAAAAGCCGGAAACTCGCTGGTTCTTTTTCTGCCCGCACCGATGTCCGAGGCCCGCCGGGTGCCAGCTGAAGAGAGTCGACCGAGGGAGAGCACTTAGGAACGGCCACTGGAGCGGAACGCGTCGAGGGGGGAACGGACACCGCTGGAGCTCTTCTCTGTGACTGAGAGTAAGTTCATTTTTAAACTTCAAACACAACATATTGTTTGACATTTTTTACACGTTGAATAAGCTACGAGTGTCTGCTCTACTGGTCTCGCTCTGTGTGTGTTTTATTGTTTTTTCCTTTCACACTGCGACATTAGTCCATCGCTGCCAATTAGTCACAGGACGCGACACGAGCGCGCGCACACATACACACGGATAAACTGACAGCTCGTGCGTCCAAATGGTCAAAGCGGATTCCTCTCGCGTGGCAGAACCGGCAGATGTTGCCACGCGGTGGCTTCAAACATTATATAAATTATTCAAAGTAACGTTATTTGAACAGCGTAGATAATTGATGAATTGATGAATAGATAGATGAATAGATAGATAGATGGATAGATGAACAGACAGATAGAGGGAGAGATGAATAGATAGATAGATGAAACATTATAAAGGCTCAGCAACATATTTTACATATATGTCTTTTTTAGGACAAAGTCGTATAACCTGTGTAAGCCAGGTCAAATAAAAACAAAAACAATCGACACAAATAATGTTGCTCCTAATTGAATCTATTTTAAAACTGTACATTTCAGACATTTTAGTTTTTGTTAAAACACACAGACCCTATGACGGTAGGCTATATAAAGCAATAGTTTCACCACAAAATTATAATTTTGAGTAAATGTCAACCGCTTGAATGCAGTAGGCCGTCTAGCCTAATATTTGAGAATTAGAGGGATAACCTGTTGGATTATATGATAATTTCCTGTTAACACATGCTGTCAACATATACACCCAGATAAGAATTTACAACATTATTTACAGTAATGGTGTGTGTGTGTGTGTGTGTGTGTGTGTGTGTGTGTGTGTGTGTGTGTGTGCTTTATCCAGTGTGAGTTCCCTCGCTTGTCAGTTTTCCCAGTGACAGCTACAGCAGTCCAACAGTGTACCATTCTTAAGTCTAATCTAGTGGTTAATAGCTTTCATTTTCATTGCTCAGTGTTCATATTTTATGCAGCTTTCCGTTGGATTTGAAAAGCTAATCTGTCCCTGATATAAGCGCATTACTGGTTCGCCATCTGGGCTGTATTATAGTAGAGAGGACAGCGCATTTGAATAATTGATATTTAGCTATTTATAGTAGGATTATTCCCTTCATGTTGTACCGAGGGACCTATGCACTGGTCAACTATCCATCTATCCCTCTATCTATCTATCTATCGATCGATCTATATCTATTCTAACCATTGACAATCAAGTAAAGCCTAAAATGCTAAATACGGTCTGTGTTCACATTTTGTCTGCCTCCTCTACCTCCTTTAGTCCGTCCTTACATCTGTCCATTTATCATCCATCCATCTTTCTGTTCAGTGAGCGGTAGTGTATCCATCTGAAGTGGATTAGCGGTGTTATCAATGCAAAGTAGGACTGCTGTTCACACACACACACACACACACACACACACACACACACACTCTGGCACGTGCACGCACGCACACACACGCACAGATACACACAGATACATATATGCTACTCTCACTCTATTTCACTCCCCAAGGACCATTGACCATTGTCAGCCCTCTCTCAAGCCTCTTTCTCTTTTTTTTGTGTGTGTGTGTGTGTGTGTGTGTGAGTGTTTGACGGTAAACACTCTGATCAAACAGTACTTAACAAGCTGCCTGCACTGATAACAGAGAGGGAGAGGAAGAGAGGACGAGAGAGGAATAGAGAGGAAGGAAAAAGGGGGAAAGGGGCTTCGGGACGGAGAGGAGGTTACGTACTGGGAAAAAAAAGAAGGAATGGAGATGTGTGTTTTTGATCTGGATTAAACAGTGAGATGTACTGTTATTCACAAACCCAGCATTCTCTATTCTGTTCTAGCGTTTCCAGGTGTTGTAGGAAGGTTCATGCAGGAGTACCTACTCAGGTCATTATTTTCCAGCTTTTTCAAAAAATAGATTTTCCTGTTTTGTTATTGTGCTCCTCGCCAAGGTCCTTGTCCTGCACCATCACGCCCCTCCATTTAGTGTTTTTACGAGGTTTGTGCTTCAGCACACATTTGAGAGAAACAGGAAAAATTGTTTGACGACAAGTAATGCGTAACAGAGATGGTGAGCCAGATGTTAACCCACTGCAGCACCAGCGCATAGCCCCGGCCCACAGTCTGTTGACTTCCATGGTCAGTTCCGCAGTGTACTGTTTCCTGCTATGACATGTTAGGAAGCCATGGAGGGGAATAGCAACCCTTTGAAGAACTGTTTGGACCGTTTGGAAATTCATCTTCTATGTGCTTATAGCTAAACGTACTCAAAACTGTCCCAATGTTTATATTTTGCAGCTCTATGTAATCCATATACATCTTTTTGCTGGACCTCCGCCTCTCACTTTTATACTCCTCAGTCTACACAATAATAAAAAAACAAAAACACGGTGTCGTCACAAGTGCCAAACAGAAACATGGAGCATGATTTCTAAGTGATATAGATAACATAAGCCCTAAAGTGCACTTAGGTGTTAAAAGCTAGTTCAATGGTCCTTTCACTGAAATTACAAAAGTGGTGGAAAAAGTATTCAGATTCTTATACTGAAGTAAAAGTAAGAATAATATAACATACAAATAAAAGTCCTGTATTGAAATGTTACCTAAGTATTTAAGTGTAATATGGAAACTGCATTTAAAGTACTGAATTATAATATATCATCAGATTATTATTGCTCATGCATTAACATAGAGGAAGGGTTTTACTGTTGTTTAGGCAGAAAATGATAATTTTTATTCTAGATGAATGGTGATTTTTTTTGGATTAAAAGATGGATTGTTTGGTTTGTAAAAAAATCTAAAATAGTGAAAAAAGTGACACCTTCACAATGCTTTGTTTTGTTCTTCTAATATGAACCCAAAGGAACCCGACTGAATTACTGTATTCATGTGTTCTCTCTGGTCCACCCCCTTCTTCTGCACATCAGCAAAAGCAGTAATTCTGTCTGCCTCTCTCCTCCTCTGTCTCCCCAGTGATGGATTCCCCCACAGATCTTTTCGATGACTCCGCTCCCCAGATGCACGCATTTGCTCCCACCCACAGCTCCACAGATCTCCCTGGAGTTCACCCTCTGCCCAGTGCCGGGCGCCCTCCTCCAGCCTTTAGACCCCCCGGATTCCCCCTCATCCACCACCTCCTCCAGCCAGGCGGAGCCCCCAGGAGGATTGGAGGGCAACTCAACGCGAGCACGCACAGACACCTGGAAGACAGAGATTTGGAGGAAGACAGGGGAGAGAGGGATGGACAGGTGGAGCAAGGGATGGACGGAGGAGAGGACGGAGTGATGGAGGGGGAGGACGGCTTGCTGGGGGTTAAGAAGAGGCACAGCGACGCCGCCCTCGCGGCCGAGTGGAGTCAGGACGTCCTGAAAGTGAAGCGGATGAAGCTAGAGAGCCGGCCGAGAGACGGAGAAGCTGAGGTGGGAGGCAGGAGGCGCGAGGGAGGGAGGGAGGGGAAGAGGAGAGAGAGGGAGGAGCTGAAAGAACAGCTGGAGGAGGCGAGAGAGAGACTGCAGGCCCTGCAGGAGAAGGTGTGGAGGGCCTTTGGGGAAAAGCACATGGCAGAGGAGGAGAAGGAGATGAGGTGCAGAAACAGAGGAGGAGGAGGAGGAGGAGATGGAGGAGGAGGAGATACTGGGATGACAGAGGAGGAGGACATCACAGAAGGGATGTATGATGAGGAGGACATCGATGGCGGAGAGATGGAAAAGGAAACTTTCTCCCTTCTTTCCGTTTCCCCTTTTGACAACTTCCACAAACAGAGGGAGGAGAGGCAAAAAGACAGAGAGGGGAGTATAGAGCGAGGAAGAGGAGGAGGGTTGCACTTGGAGGGCGTGATGGAGGGAGCGGGGTTGTGGTTGGACTGTGGCGGGCTGGTGAGGGGCGATTGGCACGGAGGGATGGAAGACGAGGGTGAGGAGGGAGGGCAGAAGTTCGCTCAGGCGCTGAAGGTGGAGCTGGGCAGCGCCGTGGCTCGAGTCATAGACCGAGTTCTCCGCCTTTACACCGAGACGACGGACGCCGCTCCCTCCTCTCCCCCCGCCGCCATCTCCTTCCTCCCGTCCGACACGGGGAACGACGGCGGGAGGGAGAGGGGAGTGTGGATGGGGCTATTGACGAGAGGAAGAGGGGAGGACAAAGGGAGAGGTGAGGAGGAAAAGACGGGGAGGCAGGACGGCGAAAGAGAGAAGCAGGTCCAGAAAAGGAGCAACGGGAGCGCCCCGCCTCCTGGACCGCCTCATCTCGCTGAGCCGACAGATCTGGCGATGTCATTGGTCATCCAAAGGTCACCTGACATACGAAAAGCCCACCCACTCCTCGGCCCGCCTCTCTCCGCTCACCTCAACCCCTCTCACCCGAACCTCTCCCTTCATCACCCTTCTCTACCTCGCCCTCCCCCTCTGTCTCACCCCTCACTCCTGCCTCCCGCTTCCCAACCCAAGGACCTCTCCTCCTCCTCCTTCCACCTGTCCTCCTCCTCCTCCTCCTCGTCCTCCTCTTCCTTCCCCGTGCCCCCGCCTCCTCCCCCTCCGCCTCCTCCCCCGCTCACTCTCCCCCTGCTCCACTACTCCATGCAGCAGCTATTCTCCCGCTCCCTTCACCACCCTCAGCTGGCCCACCTCCCCCCGTCCCGCAAGGACTATTTGAACTCCGACCCCTTCCTGGAGTTCTCCTCTCACCCCTCGTCTCACCCGTCTTTCCCGCCGCTCTCCCTGCTCGGTCACCTCGACCCCTCCCTGGCGCGCTACGCTCACGGAGGCCGAGAGAGAGGGATGAGGGGAGACGGGGGAATGAGAGGAGGAGGAGGGATGGACGGAGGAGACCTCTACCTGACTGCTGGGGGAATATCCTTTTGTCAGCAAAGGGGGGAGGAATGAGGGAGGGATATGTGTTTGTTCATGAGTGTAAAAGGACATGTGTATCTCCTTAACTGGCCTCATGTATACACCCAGGAGGGCTTGTCTCCCTGCCATCTGAAGAAAGCCAAGCTCATGTTCTTCTACGCACGCTATCCCAGCTCCAACACGCTCAAGACCTACTTCCCTGATGTCAAGGTGTGTCATGGCTCAACTTTTGATGATGACACATCAGGCGATGTTCATGTTTTAACATTAGTGACATCAACATAGAAGTAAGATTATTTCATGGCAAGGATCACTTCAGTTTGGTCATTGAAGACAAAAATACACAGAGGGAGGATATTTTACAGTGTAACAGTAACCTTTACGATTAAAAATAACAGCAATGTGGTATTGTGGTGAAAAGACAATGCTAAATGTTGCTCTCATATGTTAGATATTAATTTGTGAGTATTAACACGTTCCTTTATGAAGCACCATAACAATCCCTCTCTTTCTTTGAGCCACTGATTAAAGCTGGTCTTTGAACTCTCATTCATAATATGAATTATTAGTGTTAAATTATTTTTTTTAATAAGCACCCCTCGCCTGCTGTGCACACTTTGCTCACATCCTGTCCTGCTGTGTTTCCTGTCCACCGTCTAGTTCAACCGCTGTGTGACCTCCCAGATGATTAAATGGTTCAGTAACTTCAGAGAGTTCTTCTACATCCAGATGGAGCGCTTTGCACGTCAGGCTGTCCGCGAGGCTCTCACCCGGTTGGTTTGAGTTGGCACCGCTTCACCTTAAACTCATTGTGCCGCAAAACTTTTGTTTGACTGTGGTTTTTAATAGGAGCTAGCATGTGGCCGCCGGATTTTTTTTGACATGAGCTGACACTGATTTATGCATCATAAACACGAGTTTACGTCGTGAGTGTGTATGTAAACGAGTCTGTTCGTCCCGTCTGTGATCCAGGGACGGTGCACCTCGTCTGGGCCGAGAGAGTCAGCTGCGAGTGGGCCGCGACACGGAGCTTTACCGCATACTGAACATGCACTACAATAAAAGTAACGTCTACCAGGTGAGGAGAGTGTGTCTTTTATAGATTAAGGACCTTGAGTCTGGTTGCCTCCATGTTTTCTTTAACTGCAATAGTTAGAGTAGTTTTTGTAAACACAGGAGCGCCCCAAGGTTACACTTATGTTAAGTCATCCCTGTTGCATAATGTATGAAGTAATATACAAACCGCAGATCTCAAACCGTAACTGCTGTCTATAATGACATGGCCTTGGTTTGTCCGATGCAGGAGGACTTGTGTCTGTCGGATAAGAGCTGTGTGACATACTTGATGTCAGGGAATGCCTTGCTGAAGATTGTAATACCAACAAGATGGAAAATATTGCACTTTTATAAGTTGTTACCGAACTACTGTGAGGATTCATTTCGACATACCATCTCTTTTATTTTCATTGATTGAAAAGGAAACTGAAGTTGTTGTGTTTTAATCATTCTCCTGGTTGTCATTAGTCTTAAATAATCACAGTATAAGAGCTATTATTATTATTATTAGCACCACGCTCTAACCAACTGAGCTAACCGGCCATATAATTCAGTGTCTAGGATCGCCTGTGATTGGCTGATGATTGGTGATGGATGACGGATATTGTTACAGATGAATAGATGCCATGCTTGGATGTAAAATGGCGATTACAGTGGTGAATCGTTATGGCACAGGGATAAATAGAATGAATGGGAATGCAATAATATTAATATTGGTAAAATAATTATAATATCAGCAATAACATTTCCACAATGGTTAGAAAAATGTATCCTTTGTGGATTTTCTCGTAACCTCAGTTAATGTCAAAAATGGTTGGTTACAGCGAAAGAAGTGAAGTAAAAATACTTTTAAAAAAAAGTATTTCCCTCTGAAATGTAGTGAAGTGAAAGTATAAAGTAACATAACATTTAGGACATTTTACAATTTGGAAACTGTTTTTCAAGTGTATGCAACCTACAGAAGTATGTATATTTATATTTGCTTGTAAAGACAATCCCTCCATAACCAGTACTGATACTCTCAATAAGCAATAGATCAAAGTGAAGGCAGTATTTTAACTTGAACTCACAAACTGAGCTCTAAACTGGAGGTAGAGCAAGGTCCATTGTGATGAAATTACTTCACTGATAGGATTACTCACAGTACTTTCAATGTAATATTAAGGATTTTACAACAACATATGAGGATGGTTTTGTTATACAGAGTTACATAATACGTCATATTTATGACAAAGTTAGAATGTTTTCCCCAATCGTCTCACATTTCTTATATAAAATGTTTGGCCAGTACGGGTATCGAACCCGCGACCTTGGCGTTATTAGCACCACGCTCTAACCAACTGAGCTAACCGGCCATGTTTTCCAGGGTTTAAGATGACCTGTCACTTGTTAATGATTGATGACAGATATCGCCATACAGGAGGCGATACTGTGCTTGGAAAGAAAGATGCGGACAATTATTCAGCTCTCTATGATAACAAATGAAACACTGTTAAGAAATAAAATCTTGATGTCTTTCACAAATTCGAGGCTTGGCCAAAACTGAAACCCTAAACCCCCTCAGTAGTGAAAGAGAATCCACTCAGCTCATTATGAATCTGAACAAGTGCTCGCTTCACTACACAGCTGTTTGGAGTTGACTGGCTGATTAGTCTCGTGCTCGGGTTGAAACTGGGAGCTACTGCTGCAGAGTGTGCACAGACATATCTAAGTGTGACTTCACGGAGTAGAGTCATCATCAATGTTATTATTTACAACAGAATGAGATGTCAAAAAAATACTGTTATTACAAACTCAATGCACTGTTATGAAATGGTAGGGGTTGTATCCAACAGGAGAATCAGGGAAATATCAAGGCATATTCTGAAGTATTGTATCCCTTGACGTTCACATTTCTGTCTGCAGGTGCCAGAGAGGTTCATCGAGGTATCAGATGTGGCTCTGAGGGAGTTTCACTCCGCCATTTGGACTGGGAGAGACAGCGACCCCTGCTGGAAGAAAGGGATATATAAGATTATCTGTAAACTCGACAGTCCTGTCCCAGATGCCTTCAGGCTGCCCGGTTGTCCTGTTGGCTGATAATTGAATCCCGTTCATCTGGTAACATGTACACACATGCATGCACAAAACACAAACTCACTGAAAGAAGGGGATTTTATTAAAGCGTTCACAAACCGTACAATCCCACACTGTGAGAACTGGCACGAGGAAATCCACTCAATTCTACTATTCGGTTCACTCATAATTCATTCGTTTGGATGTATTTTGTTTCACATAGTTTCCAGGTAAAGACATGCATGCTTAAATGGACACACACACACACACACACACACAGGCATAGCAGTGCAGTGATGGGAGTCTTGTGACTGCACTTATTGAAGAACGTGACCGTACCATTGAATGAACACAGGGCAGGACAGGAATTCCCTCTCCAAACATTCTTCACCATTCAGCCGACTTGTGAAAACAAAGTCGCTGCAGCCACAGAGATGCAATAGACCGACTGATTTTAGTGACAATGTCATGGAGATATGCATATACTTGCTGCGCGTGGTGTGTTGCCGTGAGATTGGCACCGCTTCAAGCGTCGTTCACTCACCTGAAAATATAAGATGCATTCTATCTCAGTGATCAAATATACTGTTTACCAAGCATGGGCACCACACAAACACATCATTTACTATAATATGATCTGTAACACGTTTCAGATATTTTCAGACAAAGAGCCAACAACCTGAGCACTTATATGAAGTACTTAGATTAGTCGCCCCATCTTCCTCCTCGTCACCTTCACTGTGAGCAGCGTTTTAAAAACCCAGCTTCCTTTCTTTCAGAGGAAGCCGTTTTACATTAGAGACCAGTCAAAACGTTGAATATGATTGTTTGCTAGAAGCGGTTATTGTTGCCTTGTGTTCTCTGGAGCGTCAGACATACCTTGTTTGTTCAGTGCACCCCACAGCTTCTACATTTTAAACACATTTTCCCTGGCTGTGAGGACGCTTTTCTCTTTCTTTTTTCTCCACCAACAGAAAGCTGTCATGTTTGCATTAATCCAAAGTTGTTGTTTTTTTATACCCACTTAAGAAATCAGGCTGGGGAAATATTTAAAGAGAACGTGAGGACCAATCGTAATTAATGTTAATTATATATTGTAGCTTTTTTGGTTTATTGTAAGATTTTTAAAACATGACGTTGCCCTTATTTTAGAAAACTACCGGGGCAATGGTTTCAGTCAGTGGATGTATTATTGCCTGTATATCCATCTCTTTGTTCAATATTGCATTATTATATAACTTTTGTACATGATGGCACAATGTAATGAAAATGTAATTAAAATTCTGCAAAGAGGGACAATATATTGAATTTCAAATCGTACAAATGAATGTTTTGTTGTTTCCTTGATGTACTGCTGTTGTTGAAATATTCACTTCTGTTTTTGTATTCCTTTAACGTGATGCTAAACTAAATAAGCCGGTTGTACAGTCAGCATACATCGACATTCGTCTCCCAAAGGCATCGCAGTAACTTTCACTCTGTCTACTGTACATCATGACTCTTATATCGAGAGGAAACGTGCGGTTTCTGTTCATAAAAAAGTGTTGATTGACAGCTGCAGATAAAGTCCTCCTCTAGCTTAATCACGCCTCTGTGAGACCAGAGTATGTAAACTATTCGTGACGTGTTTTCAACTGCATGTTTCCTATATTTGCATTACATTTCGTATTGTAATCCCTTTTATTTCTCGTTGCTTTCATTGGTTTCTCTTTTATACTGTACATATTTAGATCTGTGCCTCATGCAGACTTTGGTGATTTTTGGGTGTTTGAATTTATCAGTGAATTAAAGTGATACCAGGCTTGTGTTGTGATGTCTGCATTCTCTCTCTCTCTCTCTCTCTCGCTCTCTCGCTCTCTCGCTCTCTCGTTGGTGTTCAGGGCCTGTTAGCCAACACTAATACCATCATACTTTAAGCCTTTAATCTAACAACACTAAAACACACACATACACACTGACACTAATATTTGGATGATGGCTTTGTAAGAGGCTCAGCCCTGGACTAAGTCTAGCCACCTGAGACAGCACACACACACACACACACACACACACACACAGTTTGGTATGCTAGCAATATATCCAAACCACAGAAGTCTTGCAGAAAGAGCTCCTGTTCTTTGACCAACAAGCTGGACAAAGGCTCCACATACTAGTTTTAGTTTGACATTTTGAAGCAAGAGGTTGCACAGAGCACACATATAAACGCCAATATTCCCTAATTAAGTTATTTTGGGATTTTCTTTGTCAGCCGTTAACTATCAACATGCTCTCGCTGTTGTTCGCTGCTATCTATTTATGATTTACATTGACAGGCAACTTAAAGCGGAACTACAGACGGTATACAGCAGATTTGTGTAAATCACATGAAACTAAAAGTGATTAGCTCTGAAGGGAAACTCCATCTAGCTTTATTTCACTTGCAGAACCTTTTTTTTTTTACATCATATGACAAGTCTCTCTCGACTATAAGAACAGGAATTGCATGGTCATATGACCTAAGTCACAAGGTTTGCTGAAGCATTGAATTGAGTGCCACTGGCAGCCAAACACACACACACACACACACACACTGGCCGACATGCCTTTAAATCCTGCAGTAGCTCAAACTTTGACTCAGTCTTGCCACCTGATGAAATACTAAATGGGAAGTATCACACAAACTACATGTGCGTAAAACTGCCGCTAGTTTATCATCGTGGATTAAAGGATTTTATCGTGAATATCTTTAACATTTACATCATTAAAAAGCAGATTGATCATCCGTTCATCAGCCCTTCTTTCTGCTTCCCACAGCGTTATGTTTATCGTTCTGGTTCCTGACCCGGAGAGAATTTCTCTGTATGACAGCCAGTGTTGAAGTTCCACAGCCCATCGGTGTGACAAATGAACGGTTTGTACGCATGTATAAGCGTATCTGGTGGAGCTCAGGAGAAGCAGTAGCTTATTGAAAGTAAATCAGAAGGGAATCAAACTACTTTTGCTAACTGAGCTGTGAGAGAGAACTGAGTCAAGCCCACGGAAAAGTACCGAAATAACGCCGGAAGTCAAACAGTTTGTGCGTAAAAATCTAAGCGTGGCATTTGGTACATTGCGCAAATAGGAGACAGGTGAGTTGTGGGGGATCAAAATGATCTCAACATTATTCTTTTCATTTTTGCAACATATGACTGTTTAAGTCTGTAGGATGTTTCTGGAGTTTTTGATTTTCCTATTTTGTAAATGACATCATTCTGTTTGCTTTTTATCTTAATATAAAACATTAATGGAGATTTCAGTTGATTTATTCAGTTGTACTCGACGCTGGTCCGCCCTGGCTGTTTCTACAACTCATTCTTCAATAAATGCTGATTATCTTCCCCTTTACTTCCATTCTGTGCACTTAACCTAGGATCTTATTTTGAAACCCAGCTCTCCGGAAGTTCATTTCCTCTTACCGTGGCTGCCTTTATGCGGGTCTCTTCTCAGTCAGGAACCTGACCCGCAGGACGATGGCGCTACCGCTGCTGCTGCTGCTGCTGCTGCTGGAGCTGGGTCTGTACGCCAGCTGTTTCGTCTGTGGGATTGTTACCGCCGCAACCATCACCATAGTGCAGGTGACTTCACCCAGAAATGAATCAACTAACTTCATCTTTGTGCTTCTTTTATCGCAACCCTCTTCCGGATAAACTCACTTTTCCAGTGCGCGTGTTGGTGCTACAAAGTTTCAACTTCACCAAAGAGACAGACAAAAAGAAAAATCTCTTTCGTGGCACGTTTTCATCTGTTTAATTCTGTACTTAACGACGTTTATTCATTTATTTAAGTTGTCTGTTTTAAAAAAAAAAAAATTTGAAATCAAAATAATTTTTTCAGATTATTTTATTTTCAACAGCATAATTATGTCCAACTTTTTACGTATCGTTAATTGTGAAAACCAGAGCGCGAAAAAACACGCACTTTTATCCTGGTTGCCTGTCTATGGTGAGTGTTGTTGCAAGTCTGTCGGTCTAAAAACATCGCAACGTTTAGTACGTTTTCCCTCATCAAACACACCCAGAGAGCATGAGGCTCCAGTATATTATACTATATATAAAGTCACACATTCCATTCATGTAATTAGCTGCGCTCCTTTTACGCTGCTGTCTAAATGATTTGTAAAAAAAGACGAGGTTCTTTTTTTAAGGCTTAAAAGTCCACTTTCTCTTCGATTAAACCAGGAAATGCGGGCATGGGAAAATATGCGCGTGACCGTGGATGTGCGCTCCCCTCGTCATGTGACCAGATGATCCTCGTGCCCAATTATTCTCTCTACTTCGTCATAGAAGTCAGATGCTGCGGCTCGTGTGTGCGTTCTGTTTTGTTGTTGCAATTCTACCAGTGATGAAGTTATTGAAACAATGTAATGAAAATGAGACTATTAGCCTGCATGTAAATGGAGCCAAATTGAAATTTCAAAATAAAATCTCTTGTCTCTCAGGGTAACTTTGGAGGCCGGTGCATGCTGTATGGACTTGTCAACTACAATGTTACAGCCGGCCTTATCGGGATCGAGTCGCCCAGCTCCCCGTCTCTGTGCTACTTCGTGTCGGCCATATCGGTCACGGTAGCAGTGGTGTGTTTCTCTGTGACTCTGTACTGGCTGTACACGTTCTACATCGACGGGGAAATGAGAAGGTAGCGGCATGTGTCATCAAACTGACTTTATAACTCTGTGAGCATCTTGTTCTCCTACTCTACTGCTTAGCCCTGTGGAAGCTTATGTTGCACGGCTTTTCAGACAACTTGAATTGTTGTTCAACTCGGGTTATATCAACGTTTGACAGCTGACTTTTAGATGATGAACTTTATTGATCACACACAGGAATATGGTGCTGATGCAAACATGTCATTTCCTCATTCGGTCAGAGGTTTCATTCTTCCTTCTGTCCCTTCTGATCTCCACAGGGATCACATGTGGATGAACATGATGATAGTTGTGAGCGGCGTCTTCCTCTTCTTCCTGCTCATCACGGGGTGCGTGGTGAAGATCGGACGGGACTCGCTCTGCAACTCGGTCATACAGAAGGTTCCCAACATCACCAGGTGGCACACACACACACACACACACACACTCTTTTCCCTTGGCATATAAATGCATATACCGATGGCTAACTGTATAACTTTGGAATCTAAGTGGATGCTTAATATATTTAGCTGCTGTTAACACATATTTATCAGGACACACAAGATGCGTTCAAACTGAAATATCTGTCACTTTCTAACATGTAATCTTTTGTCTCGCAAGCTGTGAGGAGGCCCAGACCAGAAAATGGGTCAGTCCGATTAGAGGGGGACGATTCTACAACAGTCTCTACAAAGCTGAGGTCAGTAGAACTCATTCCGTGTTTGATTTAATGTCTTGAATGGATATATGATGCACTTCTCCGAACTCTTTGCATTATGTTGACAAAGTACCAGTCAACATACCCAATCTACTGTGATTACAAACTACATATAGAGGGTGTGTCCATTACTAACTGCTCTGACTCAAGATGAAAGAGCTTCATGTGCCTCCCGTGTGTCACGTGTTGTCTCCCCCTCTCCTCAGACGGCAGTGTGGGTCAACCTCTTCCTCTGGCTCATCATCGGGGGTCTGGTGATCATCCAGAGGCGCCAGGGTTCAGGGTCAAATGTGATCGTAGGCGGGCCGGCCGGAGGGCTTTTCGGCGACGCCGGGGTGAGGGCCGAAGAGACGGAGCCATTTTTAAACCAGCCCCCAAGGCCACAGTGAAGGACGGAGGACTTACAGAAACACGCACGCGAGCACAGCATGACAATGTGGGAGTAGATGTGGGAAAAGGGTAAACGCGTTTAGTGAGCACTACGCTGCCGTTTGCAGGTTTGTCCAGTGAACACACTGTGAGATATTGTATGCAAGTAGTTACAATAGTTTGATCTTAGTTTGCTTTAGGGTGTTGCGGCTCTTAGATTCATATAATAGAAGATTCATCGCACCCTGATGAGGATGGGATTCGAACCCACGCGAGCACAGCACAATGGAGTCCGTCGCCTTAACCACTCTGGCACCTGGTCAGGTAAAGAGTTTTCATAACCAACAATGCTCTCAAGCCAACTTTTGACCACACGATCCAGAGGCTTCACCTGCTGACATGTTCATGTATCCGTTCCCCACATCTGCTCACGAAAGCCGCGTCAAATGTGTGATCACTGGATCACACAGACGTGTGTTTCTTCATTCAGGCGGTGTTTCTGTTTACATCACCAGAAATGGAAGTGTTTTTTCAGCCATTTCTTTTTTTATTTAATGTGCTCAGATTTTGTATTTTTTGATGTGACTGGCACATGTGTCCTTTTGTAAAAGTTTTTTTTTTCTCTTTTTTTTTAAAATCCTTTGAGAAGTTTGTGCTTTGTGTTTCTACGATGGGCCCAGCAGTTTTACTTCTGTATCTTTATTTATAATGAATTGTTTCATTTGACGTTGAGGCCAATTGTCATTTCTCTTCATTTTTCTCTCAAAGTGTTTGTCATGTGATCTCAGATAGTTCAGTCTAACTGTGTGAGGAAAAGAAACACTTGCTACGCCTCGAAACGGCGGCAATAACATTGTATTCACCACACAGTTTGAAGTGATGCTGCTTGCCACATGGTGCGCCACTTTTTAAACCAATAAACCAAAGAGTTCAAACACAGTGACTGAAATGTGCTTTCTGTGAATGTGTTAGTGTTGAACTGTGTCTCCCTCTGCTGCTCCGTATCAAGTACTCACTTGTACCGTTGTCATGTCTTGCTGCATGTGTGAATGGAGGAAAGTCTTACGATAACAAAGGCAATTATTTCTGAGTATCTGGATAAAGTTGTACGTTGCGTCATGAGACATAATCTTATTATTGTGGCTGTATGAACACTGAAGGGACACAAATACTGTATGTATTCTGCCATCCCATCCAAGTAATAAACAGCAAGGATTTATGACGGAACTAAATGTAGTTACTTTGCTTTAGCTCCTTTCCTTCCTCTAGAAGCCTGTTTCTGGTTTTGTCCCGGACAGCTGAACCTGCCTGTGAAATTTATTCATGATCAGTTTCACCACACAGAGCGAGGAATCTGACAATATCAGCAAGCCCAAAAATAAAGTCAGCCCTTATAATTATATTGGTATTATTGTGCATACTGTATACCCTGAAATATAGAACAATTGTGTGTCCACCAGACTCAAGATATTTCTAAATAAACAACTGAATTTCTTATTTAGAAACAGAATGTGGCGGCTGCACTAGTCGAACCATCAACCAGGCATCGTGAACTGTTTCACTGTTCTTTAAATTATGATGCGAGACATAAAGACACTTGTTTTGACTGGCTTTATATTTCTAGATTGAGTGCACGCTATCAAGTAATATTAAGTTACGGTTGATAAAAGTGTTCACTTTCCTGTCAGTGCTTTGCAGCCGGGCATCCTTCTGGCAAAAGACTGAGCAGCTGCATCACACCGTGTTCAGACGAGCACTCGCTATGTTGTCTTAAACTAAGCTCTGTTTGATGATGTTGGCTTTAGACTTTCGTGGAAGTCTGTTAAGTTTATATAGTTATTCTGATTTGTCACTTTGCCTTGATTTTTTTACCCGTCCTAATTAATGTACATACTTTGGGTGAATAAAATCCCTATTTGTCCCACTTTACCTGCTCTCCCAGCTTTATGCGTACCCTGGTCCCTCACACAGAACAAGCCATGAACTAGTGTGACCCGACAGGTCAACATGAACAGTTTACTGCTGCCAATACATCATGACTCATCTCACTTCCACTGTCTAATCTCTGTGGATTAACAAAGAGAGAGAGAGGATCGGGAAGACACAGCAGCACTCTGTGGGTTCTGAAAATCAATTTCCAACCGACACTTCCACCATCGTCACCTAAAGCCCCTTGAGTTACTGTCTGAGTCTGAAAAGGACAGCTGAGAGGAGAGAGAAGTCTGGAGAACGTTGAGGACTTTCTCACACTCGAGTCTCAGAAGAAAACCACAAAGCTTGTGATTAATTTGACTTTGGAGTGTCTGGTAAGACCTTTTCCCATCCTGTTACATTGGGCTACTGATCGGAAAAAGAGTCTGTGTGGATACAAACGAAGAAGAAACAACAGAGTGAAACACTGATAGAGACTGATGGTAGGAAAGGGACAAGAGCAGTGGCCACTGTAGACTGAGCTAAACCGTGATAAGCCTCTTTAAGCTACTTCACTCTCTACAGATCAAATGTTCTGTTTAAAACCTGGTGATCTGCTGGACTTCTGACTGTAGCTGTTGGCAGGATAGCTGTAGTTTACAGCCAAGTAATACAAACATGTATTTAAGTCTGTTTTCAAGCATCTGACTGCTTAAAGGTCCATGAACTAATCCTCGTTTGATGTCCAGCTCCTGTTTTGACCTCTGACCTCCATCCCTCTACCTCTGTCCAGAACATGTCTCTCTATCAGTGTGAATCCGTGGCAGCGTGGAGCGGGTGGTGACAACATGAACTGGTATGCAGGCTCCCATTGAAACCGCTGGATGAGGGGAGAGAAGAGAGACTCAAGGGAGAGATTTGGGGTCGACTTAAATAGTTCCCATAATGTAGGCCTAGTTACTTTTTGCTTTAGTCGGCGCAATGGAAGGAAAAAAAGCACTTTATCGATATCGACAGTTCTTTCAAAATGATCTCAAAATTTATTTTTTCATTTTTGCAACATATGACACGGTTTAAGTCGGTAGGCACTTTCTGGAGTTTTTGATTTTCCTTTTTTGTAAATCACATCATTCTGTTTGCTTTTTATCTTAATATAAAACATTAATGGAGATTTCAGTTGATTTATCCAGTCGTACTTGACGCTGGTCCGCCCCGGCTGTTTCACAACTCAGCACTGACTCGAGGGAAAGGGACCGTTGCGACTGCGCGCAGGATCTTATTTTGAAACCCAGCTCTCCGGAAGTTCATTTCCTCTTACCGTGGCTGCCTTTATGCGGGTCTCTTCTCAGTCAGGAGCCTGACCCGCAGGACGATGGCGCTGCCGCTGCTGCTGCTGGAGCTGGGTCTGTACGCCAGCAGCTTCTTCTGTGGGATGGTTACCGCCGCATCCATCACCATAGTGCAGGTGACTTCACCCAGAAATGAATCAACTAACTTCATCTTTGTGCTTCTTTTATCGCAACCCTCTTCCGGATAAACTCACTTTTCCAGTGCGCGTGTTGGTGCTACAAAGTTTCAACTTCACCAAAGAGACAGTGGCACGTTTTCATCTGTTTAATTCTGTACTTAACGACGTTTTTTGATTTATTTGCGTTATTGCCTACTTATTACGTATCGGTCACTGTCAAAACCAGAGCGCAATCAGATAAATAACTAAAAATAACATGACTTTCGTTTCTCTGTAAATGGTGAGTGTTGTTGCAAGTCTCGGACACACCCCCTCGTGTTTTTTTTCTTGTTTTTTTTCCTTCTATTACTATATTCGTCCCGGTAAGGGGGACATTTGTCTCTGCATTTGACGCATCCCTGTATCGGGAGCAGTGGGCTGCCCATGACAGGCGCCCGGGGAGCCGGCAGGGGTTCAGTGTCTTGCTCAGGGACACTTCGACACAGGACACGTCCCAGCCAAGGATCGAGCTAAACATCACAACGTTCAGTACGTTTCCCTCATCAAACACACTACAGTCCCTCAGAGAGAATGAGGCTACAGACGCCCACAAGTTCATTTGTTGAGGCTCAACGTCCAGAATCCCGAGGACGGGAGGACACAAGTAGTCAGTCTGCAATTCCACCTCAGCTGGTGGTGCTAATGAGTTTAATCCGGTTTTTTACTGTTACGTATTTTTTTACAATCAAACTAAATATGACAACCCTGATTTTTTCGTTTTCATTTAAAATAAAAAAAGAATATATATATATAATTATATGATTATACATATTATTGTATATATCTATAATTGTGTGTGTATATATATATATATATATATATATATATATATATACATAAAATGGTGTGTATACATATAGTTGTATGATTTCTCCTCCGCTATTGTTCCCTGTTGCTGGTGCAAATGCATTCTGGGATATTTGTCTGTCCCAAGTACACACAAGTCACCTCCAATGCATCCCCGGTAAAATGGGCAGAGCAAGCCACATCCGGGCATTTGGACCGTGCTTGGCTCGATGCAGACTTTCGAATAGGAACAGTACTTTGGGCTGAGACTGATGACGTTTCACAAGTACAGACAAGAACACATATTGAGAAAGGCGTCATGTGACCAGATGATCCTCGTGCCCAACTATTCTCTCTACTTCTTTATAGAGGTCAGATGCTGCAGCTCGTGTGTGTGTGTGTGTGTTCTATTTAGTTTTTGCAATTCCACCAGTAACGAATATGAAGTTATTGAAACAATGTAATGAAAATGAGACTATTAGCCTGCATGTAAATGGAGCCAAATTGAAATTTCAAAATAAAATCTCTTGTCTCTCAGGGTAACTTTGGAGGCCGGTGCATGCTGTATGGACTTGTCAACTACAATGTTAAAGCCGGCCTTATCGGGATCGAGTCGCCCAGCTCCCCGTCTCTGTGCTACTTCGTGACGACCATATCGGTCATGGTAGTAGTGGTGTGTTTCCCTGTGACTCTGTACTGGCTGTACACGTTGTGCATGTGCGGGGAAATCACAAGGTAGTGGCACGTGTTGTGAAACTTACTTTATAACTCTGTGAGCATCTTGTTCTCCAGCTCTACTGCTTAGCCCTGTGGAAGCTTATGTTACACGGCTTTTCATGCAAGAATATCTAAGCTGATGCAAATTTTTTAATTTGGCACACATCAATGTTGCCACTCAAAATAGCAACGCAATATGATGTTAAAGCTGATACCAATATCCCATATGGTATTTCTCCACCCATTTAACCCACTACAGGTATTCATGTGTTAAAGAATTGTACTACAAATGCGTGTACAAAAGACGTGCACCCCAACAAAAACACTTTGCAGATTGCTACCAAAACAAAGACCCAATTCTAGCAATACCACAACATGCCAAACTGTCAACTATCAAAGCTTGACTTATTGTAATATTGCTTATTAAATCTATTATTGGCCAGAGTTGTATTCTTGTTGGCGTGACACAGTGAAGCAGCATGAAGGGAAACTCAACCCAGACTTAAAATCCGGACAGAATAGCGTTTCTGAAGGTCTAACAGTACACGCTGCAGAGCTGGTGAGGAGGCGGAAAAAAACATTGAAGTAGAATCAAAAACGGATCAAAAAGAGAACATGAGCCATAGGTGTGCTGTTGTAACGCAGTCATATGTGCGTTTGACTTAATTTCCTCATTTGTTCAGAGGTTTAATTTTCCTTTCTGTCCCTTCTCTTCTCCACAGGGGGCGGATGCGTATGAACCTGATGATTGCTGTGAGCGGCGTCTTCCTCTTCTTCCTGCTCATCACGGGGTGCGTGGTGAAGATCGGACGGGACTCGCTCTGCAACTCGGTCATACAGAGCGTTCCCAACATCACCAGGTGGCACACACACACACACACACACACACACACACTCTTTTCCCTTGGCATATAAATGCATATACCGATGGCTAACTGTATAACTTTGGAATCTAAGTGGATGCTTAATATATTTAGCTGCTGTTGACACATATTTACCAGGACACAAAAGATGCGTTCAAACTGAAATATCTGTCACTTTCTAACATGTAATCTTTTGTCTCGCAAGCTGTGAGGAGGCCCAGACCAGAAAATGGGTCAGTCCGATTAGAGGGGGACGATTCTACATCGGTCTACACGATGCCGGGGTCAGTAAGACTCATTCCGTGTTTGATTTAATGTCTTGAATGGATATATTATGCACTTCTCATAACTCTTTTCATTATGTTGACAAAGTACCAGTCAACATACCCAATCTACTGTGATTACAAACTAGGGAAAATACATTTTACAATATTTTCATGTTCAGCTCAAACGTTCCCTTTTATTCATCTACAACACAAAATGATCTTGCTGATATAGTGGCGGCTGCTGTAAAGTATCACTTAGGCCACAGCCACACTCATACGTTTTTGTTTTAAAACGATCTCCATCCACGCAGCGTTTCAGCATCGTTTTCAAAATGACCTCCGTCCAGACTAAAACGTCTGAAAACGAATATCACGTGACTGTTCACGTACACCGGGCATGCAGGTGGGTGCCGGTGTAAACAGGAAGTAGATTGGTTCCTTAGGTAAAAATATACGACAGAGTAATAAAGTAGTCTTTAACAATGAAAGGTCGTGTTTGATACTTAAGATCTTCCTCTATAAACACAAACAGACACACTTCGTGGAAAGTTTTAGAAGTTTTATTTTTCAGACTTATGCTGCGTTCACACCGGTCCCGTTGATTTTTTGACGCACTGCACAATCGCGTCCTGGAAGCCGTTCACCTGGCCGCCATTTCTTTCCGCTGTCAACCATGAAAGGAATAAGGACAATTGCTGCTTTGTACGTGTTGTGGAAGTCCCTCAAACATCGGAATGCCAAACGCCGTCATGTCTGGTTCATAATATTGTTCAGAGGAGCTCCGTGGATTGTATCGAGCTGTATTCACTGTGTCTAGCAAGCCACAGGTCGCTGTTTACTACAGCTGTAGGAACACAAAATAAACTGATTTGGCTGTGATTCAACGGAAAATAAACCGACAAAAAGGGACTCCGAAATAACTACGTAATGATGCCGATTTGTACTTGTCTTCTCCGACAAAAAGGGACTCCGAAATAACTACGTAATGATACCGATTTGTAGGTTACTGGTCTTCTCAATGGAGCTCTGATGGATCGGTGCTAGGCTATGCTAACATCGTAGCAGCTCCACCAGCACTCAATAACGTCACGTAGACGTAAATACGGCAGCGTCTATTCATTGTTTGTACCGTATGGTTTACACACACACACATGTATACACATAGTTTGGTCCGGTCTCTGTTGATATGAGGTATCGTAGCGCTCTGGGTGAACACAGACGGCTACAGGATTTATTTCCTGATTCAACAACGGCAGGAAGCCAGTGATGACAGGGCGAGCAACTCAACGCTGATAGGCTATCGCGCCACAGCGTCACGCGATTATTTCGCAGAAGTTGAAAAATTTCAACTCGCGCGTTGGCGATTTTGCGGCGTCCAACGCAGAAACACGTCCAACGCGCCGCGCCATCGCAAAATCGCGGCGCACCAGTCTCATCGCGTCTGTGCATAGACTTTGTATGTAATCTCGACGCGCGTCAAAAAATCAACGCGACCGGTGTGAACGCAGCTTTAGTTGCAGCACTGCGGGTCTATCTCTCTCTCACACACATCAAATTGACTTTAAAATGACTCCCCCCCCCCCCCCTCAGACGGCAGTGTGGGTCAACTTCTTCCTCTGGCTCATCATCTTGCTGTTAGTGATCGTCCAGAGGCTCGAGGATTCAGGGTCAAAGGTGATCAGAGGAGGGCACAGACGCAGGCGGGGCCGCCGTCGCTTGCCCCGCAACGCAGAGACGGAGCCATTTTTCAACCAGCCCGCAAGGCCACAATGAAGGACGGGCGACACGGAGGACTTACAGAAACACGCAATGGAATAGAACTCCATCTCAAGCCGCTGTTTGACCACAAGATCCAGAGGCTTGACCTGCTGACATGTTCCCGTTACTCACATCTACTCACGAAAGCCACGTCAAATGTGTGATCACTGGATCACACAGACGTGCGTTTCTTCATTCAGGCGGTGTTTCTGTTTACATCACCAGAAATGGAAGAGTGTTTTTTTGCAGGTACTTTTTATTTTTTTGATGAATGTTTTTTTGTCTTTTTACCATTTCAGAAGTTTGTGCTTTGTGTCTCTACGATGAGCCCAGCAGTTTCACGTCTGTATCTTTATTCTTTATTTATAATGAATTGTTTCATTTGACATTGAGGCCAATTGTCATGTGATCTCAGATAGTTCAGTCTAACTGTGTGAGAAAAAGAAACACTTGCTACGGCTCGAAACGTTATGTGACAATAATTCAAGGCTGGTTTTTACCTGACACATGGTGCCACTTTTTAAACAAATAAACCAAAGAGTTAAAACACAGTGACTCAAATGTGCTTTCTCTTGATGCATTAGTGTTGAACTGTGTCTCCCTCTGCTGGTCCGTAACAAGTACTCACCTGTACCTTTGTCATGTTTTGTTTCATGTGTGAATGGAGACGCTGATTGCGTCTGATTCTCATGGTTCTACACAAAAGACAGAAAGAGATTACAACATGAGATAAGTTCTAATCACAACAAGAATACTGTATTTATTCTGCCATCCCATCAAAGTGATGAACAGCAGGAATTTATGACAAAACTAAAGGTAGTTCTGAGTTCAGAATATATCAGCAAGCCCAAAAATAAAGTCAGCCCTTAAAATGATATTGGTATTATTGTTCAAAATAAAGATTATGAATATACATTAAGAAGAGTCAATTTTTGCACTGGTATTGTAACTGCATACCCTGAAATATAGAACAATTGTTTGGCCACCAGACTCAAGATATTTCTAAATGAACAACAAAAAACGATTTTATTTCTTATTTTGAAACAGAACAAGGTACAAACTAGTGTCACCAGCAGTTACCAGGTCAAAATAAAGACTTTACTCCTGCTATTACGACATGACTCCTCTCTTTCCTTAACTGTCTAATCTCTGTGGATTAACTGACCTATCTTGAGCCGCAAGGTAGAAGACTAAATTCATTGGAGAGAGAGAGAGAGAGAGAGAGAGACGGATGCTGACGGAGAACGGAAAGTGATAATAGAAGAATATCGGGAAGACAGCAGCACTCTGGGAGGAACTTCGCTGGTTCTGTAAGTCAATTTCCAACCGACACAAAAGGACAGCTGAGAGGAGAGAGAAGTCTGGAGAACGTTGAGGACTTTCTCACACTCGAGTCTCAGAAGAAAACCACAAAGCTTGTGATTAATTTGACTTTGGAGTGTCTGGTAAGACCTTTTCCCATCCTGTTATATTGGGCTACTGATCGGAAAAAGAGTCTGTGTGGATACAAACGAAGAAGAAACAACAGAGTGAAACACTGATAGAGACTGATGGTAGGAAAGGGACAAGAGCAGTGGCCACTGTAGACTGAGCTAAACCGTGATAAGCCTCTTTAAGCTACTTCACTCTCTACAGATCAAACCTGGTGATCTGCTGGACTTCTGACTGTAGCTGTTGGCAGGATAGCTGTAGTTTACAGCCAAGTAATACAAACATGTATTTAAGTCTGTTTTCAAGCATCTGACTGCTTAAAGGTCCATGAACTAATCCTCGTTTGATGTTCAGCTCCTGTTTTGACCTCTGACCTCCATCCCTCTACCTCTGTCCAGAACATGTCTCTCAATCAGTGTGAATCCGTGGCGGTGAGCGTGGAGTCCCTCTTGAGCGACGCCAAGAGGATGCAGATGCAGTGCCGGGAACGCAGCGAGCAGCTGTCCACGGCCGCCACGCAGCTGAGGGTGGAGTCGGCCGCCCTGAGGGAGCAGTGCGAGTCCGCACAGCTCGACATGGCCCACATCCGCCGGCAGCTGGACGACCTGATGGACACCAAATCAGCCTTCGAAGCCAGGGAGGGGCAGGCGAGCAAACTCAGCAGGTATCTGTGAGGACACGAGGAAGAGGGGGGGGGGGGGCGGGTGGTGACGTCATGAACTGGTATGCAGGCGCTCATTGAAACCGCTGGATGAGGGGAGAGAAAGAGAGAAGGTTTCAGGAGGAAACGAGAAGAGTTTATAGTTATAGTTCCCAGAATATAGTTACTTTTTGCTTTTGTCGGAGCAATGGTTGGAAAAAAAGCACTTTATCGATATTGACAGTTCTTTCATCTTCTTCTTAGCCTTTTTGCTGCATGTGAAACATACACGTGTGAATATGCACAATAATGTAATCCCTCTCCTCTTTCTCCCCTTTAATGTCAAATAAACCACGTCCAAATACATGCTTGTCTCTTGCTATTCTGCAGCATAAGTTCTCCCTTTGTGTTGACATGGTATGAATAAAAGTTTGTCTAATTGTGTCAAATATGTGTTTCCCTAAATGTGACATTTTGATTCAGTACGTATACTACAGTAAAAACATTTCAGCAAGTAAAATATTGTTTAATAGAATTTCCAAAGAACCTGGCTCGTCATCATCGCAGCTTTATCATATAACTGGGACCAGTACTGTATGTAAAAGTGTTTTCAATGTGTTTAGTAATCAGTTATTTACGCATTCTTCTAATAATTCCATTTCGCAGTTACATGCATGTTAACTTTTCCCCCCTGTTGCCTTTGTTTGATGCCGTTCCTGCTTTCCTATTTTATTGATTTTGTTGTCGAAAAAGTGTTCCTCTATTGTGAACGGTTTCTCCTCTCGTCTTGTTTGTCTCTCTTTTCCTCTTAAAGAGCCGTCCTGCTACCAGCTCAGTAATTGTTGGAATGCTGTTAAGCATTCCAACAACAGCATTCCAACTATTGTTATCCTGTTTCTTTATTCAACTTCTATTTCTTCCGTCGCACCTCTTCTTCTCCTTCATTAGTGATGTTGATAAACACAGACTCACTCCTCTCTCCCTCGCTCTCTCTGTGTGTCTCTCTCATACAGTCATTCAGGTCTTAGGGATCTTTAGAGGTATTTCTCTCTCATTGTTGGAATGCTGTTAATGCTGTTAACAAATGATGTAAGCTGTAAAAGATAAAACATCGTACAATCTCTAAATGAGAAATGCATTTTCTAGTTAAATAGCATTGCTTGCATGCTCAAACAGTGAAGAAGCCGTACCAATGTGACCCTTGGGGGGGAACAGCCTTAGCCTCGTGCTGCAGCAGAGAACACAACAGCATCCACAAGGGGGAGAAACCCTACAACTGCAGCTTCCGCAAGACGAGCTTCAGCCAGCTGTCTGAACTGAAGCCACACCAGTTCTCTCAGAAAGGAGAGAAACCATACCAATGCAACCTGTGTGAGAAAGGCTTTCCAGTCTTGTCACCTAGAACAGCAGCAAATTCACTATTAAGAAGAAGGAGAATAATTTCTCAGCTAATCACCTTGGAGAAAATTAAGACAGGCCTCACTTGTACATGCAGCCAGTGAGGGAAGTGCTGCTACAGAGACAACGGTCTCGCAAGCGACCAGACCAACAGAAGTCATATCACTGGAGTCACACCAGGGGACGACCGCAGACAAAGCTTCACTTTGCAGGCAGAGTTGAAATCCCACCGATGTGTTGGTGTGCGGCAGAGAAACCGTACAGATGCGATAAGGGTGGCAAACGCTCCATGTGGGTTACAAACACTGTACCACTGTGGGCTCTGCTGGAAGAGCTTCATCGCGGATGTCTCAGGACGCATCAAATAATTCACACGAGAGAAACCATACCAAAAACCATCTCTGCACACTCACTGTACAGAAAATCCTGCAGCCACTTGATGTGCCTGAAGAGCTTCAAGTGATCTCTCCAGATATACTGTTCTACCGTATGATCTAAATGTAAGTTAATGATCAATTAACAGAATTTCGGTTCATTTTTATTTTTCTTAACCAATTCTTAGTACCTGTCTATCCACATTTTCCGGTCAGTTTATGAAGAAGTGCATGTCAGGAGTTGAGATTCTCCCCCAGTGCTGGAGCTGTGCCTAGATATTACATGTGTGCATGGGGTAGAACCTACAGTCTATGGGTACAACACATGCGCAGTGAAATCTGGTCTGCACCTGTGCAAAGGACTGCTTAATGTCACTGAGGCGTCTGCAGGGAGATTGTCATAGTAGCCTTCTTTGTGGGTGAGACATAATTAAATTAGAGTACCTAGACAGCGCCTGAGCAGACACCTTCATGTCCAGCGCCATCTGTTGTAACCCTCCGACATCGCAGCTCCAGTTACTGCACTGCGCATGTGTCCTACGCCACAGCTCAGGCACGTGTCCCGGTCTTCATTTAATAGCCTGGGTAGTGGGGTGCCAGCAGTTTGTGAATATAGTACAAAAACAACAACACCACCGCAGTCAAATTAAATATCACGTCCTTGTGAGTTATGGTACCTTGGCGCACTAAAACAATGTTGCATCTGCCTTAATACATCACTGGTGGACTGCACGACCAGGTGAGCGCGCTAAGTGACGCAAATCAAACACCCGTGCAGGTACATGTGTTAGCTGTGTCTAGCTAACATGCTACATGCTACATGCTACAATGGCGGATCCTTCAGAAGTGACTTCTGCTTTTATTTTCGGAACTTTGCAACTTTGTATATCTCCAGTGACGTGTGTGTGTGTGTGTGGGGCCTTGCTGTTTTTTAAGGATGGTCCCTGGTGTCACTATGGATTCTCATTTAGTTGGAAACATGTTGAACTGGGACAGAGAAGCCGGGACTGGTTATAACAGGACCAGAGAGGCTTGAGTGGAACGGTTATGTGTTTTTAGAATGAACGAGCAGAGAAGCTGGACCAGACTGAGGAGCACGAGGCTCGCAGAACGAGGTCCAGACAGGTGAGTAGCCCACAACAACACCTTTAATCCCTCCAGATAACAGGCCAACACTGCACACTCTTTTCCTCCAGAACGAGGGGGGATTTCGCCCTTTCTGTCAGACTTCAGGTCTTTTTTCAAATTTAATATTTCTGTAGTTTTGACATTGTGTTAGAAAATGTGAACCTGTCCTTCTCTATTTCCAGACTGTGGTTATGGTCACACATTGTCTTTCAGAGTCCAATCACTCACTGTGGTTGGGTAGTTTGCATCTGTGTACTTTTCTTTTCTTAGTGCCAGCTATGTTTGTGGTTTGTGTGGTGAGCGTGTGACATCATTCCAGTCAGTGATGTATTTGTGTCAAGTTATAATTAGGTCAAATCTAATCTAATAGTGTAACTGCTCTGAGCCTGGCAGAAGTGAGAGGTCCACCAGACTCGGGGCCATTCTGCTGAGCGGACTCCTGTATAATATATATAGTGTGATTTAAAAAAAGTTCAAAACATTTTTTTAGGTGGGCGTCAGTAATTGTAAAATCCTGGCTGTGGTCCCGTTTTTACAGCCTGCAAACCTGGAGCAGGAATCGATTGCAAGAACACGCGAAACCTTGTGTCACAAAAGATTACAATTTTAATTACCGTTATAAATCATTCTATAAATACATGGTTGTCACATCATTAAGAACTTATTTTAAATAGCAATAGATAACAAACAAGCAGTCGGGTGGGTGGTCGGTCGCTGAGGGTCAAAAGCGTGGAAAATAACAACACAACCATCTTCTGGGTCTCGTGGAGACAACACTGTTCGTGGAAGTAGCTGGGAATGTGTGTGTGAAGTTTGGTTTTTGCCGCTGGTCTTCAGTTAGATCCTCCTGTTATCACCGTTCTGAAAGAGAAAATGAGAAAGGGCTTACAGGAAGAAAGAAATGGAGTTTGTATATTCATGCAAACGAGTGGACGGGCAGACTCACTTTCAACTTTCTTCTTTAATGGTGCCAGTGCTGCTTTGGCCTGAAAAACACACGGAGACAAATTGACCATAATATATATGTAACTATGATTCATTTAGCTGGTTACCTGAGTGTAATTTCAGTGTTGACCTTACTTACACTCAATTAAGGTGAAGAAAAGTGGGAGCTGAAATAGCTTCTCATGTTTTACCTTCTTGATGGCGGCCCAGTCTTCAAGGATGTCGATGTCTCTCAACATGTAGACGATGAACGGCCCTGTGAGACAGAGAGAGTCGAGTTGAGCCGCCTGTCCGCAGGAGGCAAATAGACTTACACATACTGCTTGTGTCAGAATAGAAGCTGACGGGAGAACGATGAGGTCGGCAGGTGACGAATAAATCAGAAAAGGTGAAGTTTTACCTGAAACCAGAGCTACTTTCTTTTTCCTCTCCGACCCACTCAGCAGGTTCTTCCTTTTACACTTCTTGCCCCTCATCTCATCGCTCCACTCTGGGATAAGAAAATATATTTTTCATTACATCCCACTGTTTTTATTGATCTCGTAACTTTGCAGAATGTATGTAACCACGGTTCTAATGTTCAGCAAGATATCAACAGTGTTTTGTCCAAACATTAGTAATGGCAATTAAAGTATACGGTAGCTTTTTCGAAATCAACAAGACTGATACCGATGACATTGTCGCCTGTACCCGAGGTGATGTCTATATTCTGTCTGTCCTCGTCCAGTCTTCTTATCTTCTCCAGCAGTTCGGACTTCATGGCATCAAACAGCAGCGTCCGCTCACTCTGTAACCCGCAGGCAGAAATCCAGACACAGTTTTTAGGTTTGCAGTGATTTTCTCCAATAGCATTGTGCGAGTGTCCGTGTGCAGTACATAGTGTATTTGTGTGTGTATTACCTCCAGGTGCTGCCTTGCTCCTTGTTGTTCACACTCGTACTTGTGTTGGATCACCTGGAGACACAGCTCTCTGTACACTCCTGCAGTTAAAGACAGAGTGGGGCGACTTTTAGATTATTTTGTTATTATCGCGTTTGACTGCATGTCAATCTTTTAAACCACCTTTGTATTACTGGCTGTAATTTAACACCCACTCACTAATGAAGCAAAGATTTCAAGATGCCCGACACAGACCGCTTCCTATTGAACACAGCTAAAGGAACTGTAAATTGGCAGAATAGGTAACTTACCAACAAGACATTATTTTATGTGTCGAAGTAAGACATTCCCTAAGTTTATACCACATTCACCCTTCAATCCGTAGATTATATTTACACATAGCACAGTGGGTCCTCCTAACTCCCTTCACTCTGCTACAGAGGTTAATGTTTGTTAAACAGCCCCACCCAGTGGCCAGGTGTTGTATCATGCTAGTTGAGACATTGAGAATATTTAAAAAAATACTTGATATCTATCTATCTATCTTTTTTTATATATATATATATATATATATATATATATATATATATATATATATATATATATATATATATATATCTCGTTTTGTTTTTTAAACTTCCATGCCAAGAAAGCCACATTGAATTAAATTAAGGAAACTCCTGTCTATACCCGACACACGATTATCTCTGCTGGAAAACACATGTTGCTCATTGTGCCGTGTGTCCTAATATTGGCCCATATTGTGAGCATCACTCCACTGTGGTCAAAGTGACTTGCAGTGCGTCCTTGTGTGTTTTAACTTACCAGCCACTTGTGTTTGTATCTGCATGCTTTCCTGGAGTGCGACCAGTGGCTCTCTGTATTCTCCAGCCTTCCCTGTCAGCACCTCGTCCAGCTTCACTTTCACCTGGTTCTGCCGCTCCCGAAACAACCTGCAATCACACGGTGAAGTCAGTCTTCCGTTCTTTCTTTTCCTTCCATTCTTCACACCGGGTGGGGACGCTGTGTCAAGTTTCTTCACCCCTCCTGTTTCCACTTACTTGTCTTTCAGCTCTTGAAATTGTTTTTCCAGATCCAGCATCTCATCCAGACATTCTCCTCTCCTCCGCTCACAGTCTTCATCATCCATCTCTTCACAGAGGACAGGGAGAGACACAGAAATGGTGAAAAAACAAAAGTGGCATTGCCTTCAATCAGACAACATTTCACTTCGCTTTACCTGAACTCTCCTCCTCATCTTCACTATCGTCCAAGTCGCTGTCCCGCTCCTCTGCGCTGTCCTCCATGGTGTCCTCTCCTCCTCCTCTGTCATCCTCTCGCGGTTGCTCCACCTCTCCGTTGGCCTCGGGAAGTTGCGACTCTCCTTCTGCCTCCATCTCCTCCTCCGGCTCCCTCACATGGGGTTGGGCGGGCATTGGCTGGCTGAGACACATGCAGAGACACACACAGACTATACCACGGTGTGTTGACCTCTCCTTCTCTTGTTGAGCTGCTTCATTGATCAGTGATTGTCATTTGGTAAACTGGGTTACTCATGTGTTCTGACGTTTGTTCATTTATTTACACATTATTGTGTATTTGTTGAATGCTGGTGAGGTCTCTGGTTCTGTATGAACATGTTTCCCACCACCAAAAGTCAAAATATTCTAAGTTAAATAGCACCATTACATGAATTTATTTATTTTGCTTTTTTCTTAAGAGTTAACTAAAAATTACACGAACAACTGCAAAGGTGTCTCATGTCCTAATTTGCAAAAGAAACATGTAAAAAGGCTTATCGTCAAAAGTATCACAATTGCAATACTTGGACTATAAACAACACATCTTATGCATCCACGACTGAAGAAGTAAATGTACTCGCATTTAAAATGACAGATAACTAAATATAGAAATATTGTGGGCAATAGGTTTAAAATAGCTATTTTAGCTTTCACTTCTGCTGCACACTGTTATCATTCACTTGTGTTATTTTGCTCAATATGGGCGATGTTGACGAATGACGACACTGCAGATGGGTTGATTATAGTAAGCCACAAAGAAGAGAACAGAGAGGAGACAAAGGGATACAACTCTGTTGGTAAAACAGAGACGTGTCCGTGGTTTGGTTGTGGATTGTAGCTTACTGTGCAGTTGGAAAATAATTTGAATAGAATAACATTGTGAAGCCCGTGGCACATCGAGCTGCCGTGTGACTTCCGGGGATCTGTCAAGCAAACTAGAAAAACAGCACAAGACGGGACATTTTAAATATTTTGTTTGGCGGAAGGCAAAAAAAAGACACAATTAAAATTATTCACCTCACACTGCTGTTAGTAGCGCGTTATGGAAAATAACTCCAAACGGAGCCTAAACTTTTTCTATCAACTTTTTCTACGTTCATTAACAGGACTTTTATTTTGTTACCCACCGGAAGTGCTGTTTCAGTTGAGCCTCTCTTGACCACTGGTAGCTTCCGTGATGTCATACAGTAAAACAGTGAACGTTATGAACTCGACGGCGGTGTTTACACTAAAAATAACGAGCCGAACTCAGTCCGAAGCTGTTATACCTCCGGTGTCTTTTACTTACAACCCCAAATTAATTTAACGAGACTCGGTGCCTCTTTTCACGTCAAATTACCGGCATAAAAAGCACCGTGAAGTCAAGTGCATCACTAGCTAACCATTGAAAGCACACAGCGACGAAACGACTCCGCACACTGTGAACACCGTTCAAGTTGATTCATTCACGAATATGTTCTCTGTGCGTTTGGGAGTTAACAATATAATCAGCGTTTAAATGCCAGGAAGTACGTTGAAGCACCGCCAACGTAGCTTTCATTCTGACCGTATCTTCCAAATGTACATGGATTATAAGTAACGTTATCCGTCCGTGTAGGCGACGCTGTTTGTAAACAGAAAACCCTCTTTTTCACCGGACATGACAGTGACCACACGAGTCTGCTCACCTTCTCCCGCTGCTCGGCACTAGAAAGTTAAAGCATCATTTTCTATATTTCCAATAAAAAAAAAGTACTTCCTCTTCACTTCAAGTCTTTAGTTCGACACTTTGCCGGACTCTACAACCCGCGAATCCAACCAATCAGCGTCGAGCCGTAATGCAGGACCCGGGATGACCGACAGGAGCCCCTCCCCCCAGACGTCGCGTGTCCAATCAAAACGCTAAAGCAGGTTTAGTGGACCAATCATAATCCAGTTTAGTGTTGCTAACTATCAGAATTAACAAATAGGCTGGACTTTATAAAAAGTACCGCGTAGCTCCCTTTTTTCAATCTCAATCTCAATATTACTCATATAATATCGTAAAATATGATATCATATAATATACTATATAATATAATGCTGCTGCCCAGACTTCTCAGGTCATATTACACATGCATTACAACAAATACAATGATTACAGGCTGAAATAAAAACGCAACTAAAACGATACACATTTTGAATGTGTATCGTTTTAGTTGAGTTTGTATAAAGTCTTGACTGTTGGAAGCATCATTAGCTTATGAGACTCAGCCATCATTCTACTGGTGTTGAGCATCATTCTTACTTTTTTATATTTAATATTTTTACTCTGTTTTTATTGCTTTGCTTTACAATTTCCCTGTACCTATAAATGCTGCTGTAGCAAAAAAAAAAGTCCCCTTGCGGGATCAATAGAGTGCCCCTCTATCTCTCCATCTAACCACCCTGTAATTAGAACACAATATACAGACCCACTCTTGCGTCGTGATATAAATGCATACTGCAATCAACCGCAAGATGGCACCAACGTAACACAAAACGTCCAGAGAGCCATTGAAATGATAATAGTGGAATTCACATAATTTGGACAAAAGGCATTTTTTATGGCAGACATTTTGGCATGTCATTGAAGGAAAACAGGTGGAACTAATACCATTAATTATGTCTGCACTCCATTTCCTCATATTGTGTATGCTGGTCACTGAGTTTCAGGGACACTTAATGGAACAGAGGCATTGTTAAAAGTTTAAATGATTTACCTGCTATATATTTACAAATTAAAAAAGCACGCACTAACGAACATCAAATTTAGAGGCTTGATTGAACTAAATACAAGCTAATATACTGTCAATCATCTGTATCAGCTCTCTGGGTTTTCTGAATCAGAGAATTGACAAACGATAAACAAAGACAAACAAGTCCATTTTACATGTTTTTATTAAAGTTGCATAAAAGTGTAACAAAATTGGGCAAACACAAGACCTGTTGTTGATATTGCTACATTTGTTTGTTGGTTTAATCTAATCATTGTCCAAAAAACATCTCCGCTCCTTCAATCTGCATGGTTTAGCTCTTGTATTTAGCCTCAATTATGATAATCGGAATATATATTTTTTGCAATTTTCCCCAACAGTAAAAAAAAAACCAGACTTCTCAATAACAGTCTAAGAAGATATAATCCAAACCCGGATTTAGGAATTAAAATCCACTCAAATTCACCTACTGATTGAGCTTGCCTGGTACAATCCGATGCCTCCAAAAAAAGCCAACGGTTTGGAAACCCCACCAGGAGGGCAAAAGCAATCGCACCAAAATGTATCTGAATGGATTTTTTGTTCTACTACGTGGTAATCCAAGGCCGGGGCATCAAGAAGTGTCATGATCACAATAAAAACAGACCAGTATTCAAATGGTAAATGTAAAGAACATTGTTTTATCGAATCAAAATCACTGTATCAAGGCCTAAGTATTAAACACTCACTTCTAAAAAAAAAAGAACCCACAAAAAAACAACAATCCCATTTTGTTTTTCAAAAACGAAAGAAAAGGAGCGACAGAAAATCCAAGGTTCTCCACACGCTCGGTAACGCGCGCGTTTAGCAGTTTGCGTAACCTTTTTAAAAATGAATGTCTCCCGTTTATTTGGTTTGTGTAACATAAATAATACCTAAGGCAACATCTGTTTTAAAAAAACCAAAAAGGAAGTAAACTGAAGAAAGGGTGGAGGGAGGGTGGACAAAAGGGATGGAAATGGGTGGGAGGAGGAGGAAAGAGGGGATGCCGGGGAGTAATGACAGAGCAGCAAGATAGAAATGGACCAGTGTGTGTGTGTGTGTGTGTGTTGGCAGTCACAGAGAAGGAGACGGACAGCGGAGGTCTGCTGCCACCGCAGGTGTTCACAATTGGTCACAGGACTCGCAGCAAATGCTTTTGCTTCTCCAATAGGCCGGCTGGCTTCAGTCTCTCATCCGATTGGCTCGGGATGAGACACAGATGGCTTATTCTCAGAGATGATTGGCAGGGAAACAGATCTTGTGACAGCAACGGACCTGTCTCTCTCTCTCTCTCCACTCTCCCCCTTTCTCTCTCAGCACTTGGTGTGTGTGTGTGCGCACATCTGCGTGAGAGGCAGCTGTGTTTTCTAATACGTTTCCGTTTTCTCCGCCCCCAAGGGTGGCCTGTGTGTGTGTGTGTGTGTGTGAGTGAGAGAAAGAAAGAAGAAAAAGGAAGGGTGAATGCTTTTAGACAGCTTCAATGTAAAACAGTGGCCTCAATCCCTCCCATTCAGACATCTCATTGGTGGGTCTACTGACAGGCAGAGGACATTACAAAGTCTTGCCACCAACACGGAGCTCCAAAGACATTTTCAGTTCCCACGTGCGACTGCTCTGAAATGACGTCTGCCATAGAAAGGGGCTATGAAACAAGAAAAGGCAGCTTTGTTCTGGGTCCCCTTGTCGGACTGTCAGTGTGTGTGTGTGTGTGTGTGTGTGTGACAAAATGCATCCAAAAAAAACAAAACAGGAACCAGTCCTACACTAAAAATCTGAATTGTCAAACAGAACAGCAGAATATACAGGCCAGGAAAAACACTCCTATTATGAATGTTGCTGTACATTATGTAGCAACACGCGCACGTAGCATGTAGCAACACACAGACGTCTGCCTGTGCAGGCTGGACAGCGTAGGCTTCTAAAGAGCCGCTCTTACGACTCTGCACTACGCATTTGAGGAAAGACAAACATACTATTTATTTTAAGATTCAACCGCTAATTCCAGGGATCAAATTTTCCTTTGTTGGACTAAAGATGTAGCACACATTATTCTTCGTGGTCAGAGGTTCAGATTTTCTTACCAAAATGACATACAAACACACACACATACAAAAAAGGACAGTCTTTAAATGCACCACTGTAGCAAATGTCTCCGACTGTACTGACCCGCCCCCAACAAAAAAAAGTTACAGAAAAACTAAAGTCAAGTGAATATCCCCGTGCCCTCAAACTGAACTAGAAAGTATCAAAAGAACCGTGGTTGGTAGCTGGACAAGTTTAATAACCCCCTCACAAATAAGGAATCTCATTGGTCGAGACAAACGCAATGATTAGGCCCTGCTCCAAGCTGATTGGCTGTTTCCAACTCCGCCGTTCACCCTTCCACCCTTCTCTTGGCTGTTGCAGACTCTCATTCCTCTTCCCACCTCGCGGCCGCCCATCTCTCGGTAATTATGGGTCTCGTCTCGTCTCTGCTCCTCTTCTCTTCCTCCTCAGACAGATGGAGGGTGGTACGAGGGCGGAATGAGGAAGAGGAGTGAAGCCAAACAAAGGGCGAAGGAGGAGCAGGAGTGGAAAAAGAGACAGAAGGAGAGTGCCTGGATAAAGACCAATGACTCACTTGTTGTTTTCCCCTGCTTGCTATTATGCATTCTTTACTTCTTCTTCTTCTTCGCTGAAGGGTAAAAGCGAACTATGGAGGCCGGAACCAGGCAAGGAGGGGGAATAACAGGAACGGGGGTTTAGAGCGGAGGGTGTATCGAAAAAAGAGGAAACAAGGTTTAGTTGAAGTATTTCATGAAAATACTCAATGTAAGAAAACAACTGATATTAAGATGGAAAGCACAGTAGGAAGACGAGAGGTGAGGGCTGAGGTGGAGGGGGGATGTGGGAGGAAGAGGAAGGACGCCATCATTTCTTCTGAGGCGTGGAGAGCTTCTGCATCCCTCGGATCTTGTCGAGCAGCTCTGAGACGAAGACCTACGGGGAGACAGGAGGGACAAAACACATGAGGGGAATTCTGAAATACAAAAAATGCACAGTGCGTTAATCTGGGGGTGAAGTGTCAGCGGGTAGGAGGATGGAAGAGAGATAAAAAAATCTTACCTCAGTAGGTTTAAAACACTCAACCAGTAAGTCCTGTAAAACGATAAAAGACAGTCTGAATATGTATCTTGTCTTTTGCGTGGGTGGGTGTCCTTGCACGCTTTGACATAAGCATGTTGGTTTCCTTACCTTGACCCTGGCTCCCCGCTCAACGTCACTGGGCATATCCAGCAGCTCATCCACATCTATCTCCAGCTCTGGGATGGCCTCCTCCTGTAGCACGTGGCATGAAGTTGAGTAAAAGTTAAGACACACCCATCAGTCAACCTCTTTTCATTGGACATGGGCTAAGAATAGAACGGTTGATGAGGGTTTCTTTCCCTGTGTTTATGTCATGCGGCTGTCTGCAATGCCACTGGCATTTCTGTCCGGCTGCATGTGAACACTAGAGGGCGCCGTCCGTCCACCTCGTAGCATTGCACACGGGGGACAGAAGAGAGACAAAGAAACAGGCAAGGAGACGGAAACATGAACAGGTAACAGTGAAGACAGCAGAAGAGCACAAACGTGTGTGTATATATGTCCAATACTCACACACTCAACTCTGTGTGTGCATTCATTTACACACAAGTATCAGCAAGTGAAACACTTTCGCTTATCGCACAGTCGACAAATCAATGTCAAATGTCAGCCTGTGTTTTGGAATCGTGGAAGCATTGCTTTGACGCCAGCTCATATCTGCAGCGAGTGCATTGCTGGAAGCTGGCCCGTAAACTGCTGACTGTCCCGTCTAAAGAGAAAAGACGCCGCTGCAGATCTTAGAATTGGCTCCTTTGAATCAGCGTTGATGTTTAGAAACTGCAGGGAAAGTTAGAGAACAACTTTATCCCCCTCAAAATAATGTGGCTTGTAATTCAATTTGAAACAAATGAAAATGCAGACTTTTAATTCAAGCAAACGCAATTAAGGCCTGATACTGATAAGCTGCCCTCTAATAAGGAGGTTAAGAGCACTCTTGCCTTCTAGCTCAGAGATGTTCGGCTCAGTAAATGAGTGAAAGTAGAAACTGAGTTCGCTGTGAGTTCATCTTCGTTCCTTTCTTTCCCTTTCTCGCCACGAGGCTAATCAATACTTTTTCTTCTCATTAATCAGTCGCTCCATGGAAAGTGCTTCACTGGTCTCCCTCTCTTTCTCCATCTGTGCCACTCAAGCACACTAGCTCAGTGTGTGCTATCAAAGCGGTTCACCACTGGCAGCAACACACACACACACACACACACACTCTCGTACAAACACTCGTTTCCCCCTCTTTTGCAGCTCAGTTGCTACCCTATATTCATGTCATTCTCTAGGAATCTCTCGTCCTCCCCCTCGGTTAGAGTTGCCCACACCAGCTGTCTCTGCACCTGCCCAACTGCCCCCTACTCCAACACACACACACACACACACACACACACACACACACACACACACACACACACACACACACACACACACTCTCACAGACAGGCAGGCACAGCATGCTGTGTGTGCACATTTGTGTGTCACATTTACCAAATGGCACTTTTTTTTCCCCCCTTAACATCACACACATCCTTTCTGTTACACACACACATGGATTAAAGAATTATAAAATTAGCATTAATAAGTGTGTGTGTGTGTGTGTGTGTGTGTGTGTGTGTGTGTGTGTGTGTGTGTGTGTGTGTGTGTGTGTGTGTGTGTGTGTGTGTGTGTGTGTGTAAAAGGCGGGGTATGAGGATTTAGTTCTGAGCAGGACAGCCTGTGTGTGTGTGAGATAGACTGGAGGTGACAACCAGACTTACTGTCAGCAGAGAAACGCACACACACACACACACACCCAGGTTGACATTACACACAAGCTGAAACCAGCAACGCCGGCAAAAAAGTGCAAAAATACTGACACACACACACACATGGTGCACTATTAACACTCTTTCACACACAGACACAAGCTGGTCTCTTACAGAATTTCCAAATTTAAGCTCTGAAAGACGGACACAAAGGTGCACGAATTCTTACACTGCAGACATACTGGCTATGTATGTTGCTAACACACACACACACACACACACACACAGGGAGTGAAGTCTGACACAAAGACTGATCTGCACATGTGGGCTCCATGTGCGGCTAGTAAAGAAAGCTACGACAGACAACGTGAGAAAGGCGAGAACACAAAGGAAACGAATAGATAAGGAACCGCGCATTCAAGATAAAAGAATAAATCGACATTATTTTTAACTCCCGAACAATTCATTTCTGACATTAACAGCAGTGTAGTTCTACTCTGTCTCCTCGACGTAGTCTCAAGGTAAATGTAACGCACGGATTGCTCCTGAAAAGCGTAAGCGACACACTTCCATTTGCTACAGCTACTTGGAAATAATTTGAGAGACGCTCTGTTAAATCTGAAAGGGGGGGAAGGGAACGGAAAGAGGAAGGAAGGTAAGAGGTTAAGGAGCATATCGAGAAGAGGGAGCAGCTGAGGGGGAGAGCAGGGAGAGCAGGGAGGGAGGGATTTTGAAAAAGGCCGGAAGACAGGCTTCAGAGAGGAGACACAAAGAAAGCAGGGAATCACGAGGGAGGATTCCCAAAACAATCCTCCAGACTGACTGACTGGACTAGTCTGGAGTCTGGAGGGGGTTTTACTGTTGGCCGCAGATGTGATCTGGACTGAAAGGTGCCTACAAGGTATTGGCACACGCCGCAGGACGGCGAACAAAGCAGCGCAGTGTGGAACTATTCAAAAGAGGCAAATCAACCAGGAGACTTCTTCAGCACCTCTACAAGATTGCACATCTCGTTCAAGTTTACTGGAGGAATGATCTTCCACAGGAAATGACTTCTGTTTGTAAACAACGATGAAGTACGGAAGAGTGCGAGTGGGTAGACGACATGAGCATATAGTGGGCAAACGTTACACCAGCGAGAAATCACGAGCAAGCAAGTCACTAGATGCTTCCAATTACATTATCCGTGGTACAGAAGGACATGGACTCAGAGTTTTGACTTTATTGACCCACAAACATGAGCCTGTCAACAGTCCAGTGGAAGTCAACATGTAGAATAGCTCTGGAGGAAAATGGCATTTTAGCGAGCGACCATGTCAACTGGTGGCTCTCCGCCGAATGTGTCCGTGGTTGCGCGAAGTGACGGCAGCTGTTGAAAACACGAAAAGAACACGTAGGTAAGCACGGTCGCTCAATAAACTGCAACACCTGTTGCTCTGAAGCGGCCGGGAGCCTGTCGGAATTTTGTAGAACGGGAGTCCGCTGTTGGAATATCAATTCTAAATCCCCCAAAACATGCAACAACCAGACATTTTGATGCTGGTAACGCTTTTCAATTCAACGTTTAAAGCTTGCTGTCTCGTGTGGATGACTGGGGGCGACAACGCTACGTCCAGTTGCCAACATGCGGTCGCATATTTATAGTGAGGTCGGCTGTAAAAGGGTCTATTCATGAGTTTGTCCCTATGAAGGATCACCAATGAATAATCCATTCCTCTTATTATAATTCCCACGCGTATTTAAAGCCGTGACTGTGATGTTTGACTTCTGAGTGTGACTATATCGTGAATAACATGTTCACAGCTCCATCCCGTCGCGTTGAGCACTCCCCTCGTGCTTCTGTTGATGTTGCATGTCAGCAAGATGTCTGCCCTTTTCAGTCTGAACCACTAGCGTCCTCTGAGAAACAAACTAGCATGCAGACCCAATTTTTATTGTGGTCCTTGAATTTAATTAGTCTCTTCCTGACAAGCTTGCGAATACGATTCCAAATACCAGATACAGCTTCCTCGCAGGACAAAACAAGCTACACACACACAAGTAGGTCAGTGCCCTCGTATGTACAGCAAAAAGGCCCATCGTGGCTTCTGTAAATATCTCTGGAAAGGGAAGTGATGAACGAGACGTCACGTGGCAACGGCTTTTATTTTAGACTGATTTGATTTCACAGGACTCTGGCTTCAAATCAGAGATGAATGCAGGGATGAAGGATATGGGGGGGGGGGCAAGGAGGTTAGAGACAGAGGGAAGCGATGGCTGGAGCAGGCAGGCTGGAGGAAGGAGGATGGAGTAGGAAAAGTAGGCCGCGTGGCGCCGAACAATGTCGCCACTTACTCCAAGTTTGTTTTGACTGAATGAACCAGACTCCTTTATGACACATTTACTCCTACTTTTATGATCTTTACTTGCTAATCCGCTTTATTGACTAAGGCTGACGTGCGATCTACATGGAACTAATTTACACTAATAAATGACATGCTACGCTAACACCATGTGCCTCTCCTTTCCAATTCTATCCACTCTGTGTTGACCGTATCGAGGTCAGTCCAAGCAGGAGAGTGCTTTTGCTGAGTGTTTCGACGTGTTTGCATAACGGAGTGGGTGAGCGAGTCCATTAAATCTATTACCCCACGCTGGTCGACTTGGCACCGCGACACAGGTACAAAATATGTGCGAACGCCGACAATGACGAGTTGCAGATTCACACGACCACTCTGCAGGCGGTGTGAGCACAGGCATAGCTGAGATGGTTTGGCTGTCGGTGTGTGTTTTTGGGCTCTCTCGGGTTGAGAGAACAAAGGAGGAGGGTGAAACAGAAGTGTGGCTGAAGGCCGGTGGAAAAAAGAGATAACCGGAAGAGAAGAGATAGTAGCAGAACAGCGTGCAATGCTAAGGATAAGTGTGGTCCTGTTTAACCCACATAAAAAAAAAAAAACATATCCGTGCATTGCTCAGGTTCAAAAAGATTGGCTTCTGGATACAACGTGCTTCTGCAAAGATTCACATAATTATATTTGACTCAGGGTGCAGAGCCTCTCAGATGAGCCGATAAGCACACCTTCAAATTCACACGTCGTATGCGTGCTCAGGCCTGTTTCTTCAGTAAACACCGATGGATTGAGCCACAAATTATTATCAGGGATAAAAGTCACAGCAACAAATGGAGCTGAAAGATTTAAACGAAAGGACGGAGGCATTTTGTGATTTATTTGTCATTGTTTATCTTCCTTTCCCGAACTTAAGACTGTGGAGAAGTTAAGGATGTGCTGATCGATAATGTGCAAATATCTGCAGGCAATACGAATGTGATTCAGAAATAAAGGACCCTACAGAAGGTGCCAAACCCCTTCATTGTCAAAATAACAACAAATATTTAAAGTTGAAACTGAGCCATACATTTGCCTGCAAGCCATCTCAAGGTGGTAATTCATGACACCCTTGGGACTGATCTAATTTGGTCTTCCATCATCTGATGAACACACACACACACACACACACGGGATAAAACCCAGCATGGCAATAGTGGAAAAATACTGGGCTCGAACCCACTTCCTGTCATGCTCTCCCCCTCTGTCCCTTTATCTTCAGGTCTCCTTTGATGCCCTTCCTGTCTGGTTGGCATCACCGCTCACTGCTCTCCTACAAATCACTCTGCACCAGAGCCATTCACAGCGTTTGGACCTTGCTGCGGGCCACTTACGGGAGAACACGAGAGAGGAAATGAGAGCGATGGCGTCACAGAGGGTTTCGACAAGGGTGTGGGGATTCGGGATGCATTGTGTCAGTCGTCGCCTGCTGCTTTCCATCTTCTTTCTGTCTCCCTCACCCGATTGCTTATCAGGACTCTGCAGCTCTTTGAACAACAGACATTGTTGGCTCTCCCTCTCCAACACGTCCTTTTCCTTCCCCCCCCAGAAGCAGATTGGCTCACACAAACGTGTGACCCCCAGAACATAAGATAGGATCTGTTCTTCTCTTGATGCGAAGAAGGGGTTAAAAACACCAGCACGCACAGCGACTTCCTGTCAGGCCCCGTGGCCTTGGGAGATAGCGAGGGGGAGGGGAGGTAGAGCGATATCTGTGGGAAGTGGCCGGCTGACAGTGTGTGTGTGTGTGTGGTGAGAGTTAACAGAATCCGTTGAGGACGGAGTTGACGGAATGTGTGTGTGCAATTAATGTAAGTGGTGCTTAAATGAATATGTGGCCTTTACACACAGCCATAAACCATAAACTACAACAATCCAGAATCAATACAATGCCATGTACTTACTCCAGTCTGCAGTGGGCATGTAACGGCACATGGGTGTGTTATTGTGCACCATTCGTTTGTGTGTCTGTGTGGCTGATCGTCATCTCGATTGCGCTGCAAATCAGTTGAATGTACTTCCTCCCAGGAAGAATACGATGTCCTGTTTTGAATCTTAAGAAAAACAAAAGAGAAAGAGCCGCTGGCGAAACAGTCGAACTGAACGAACCGCTTCAGCCTGCTTGCAACCAGGATGGAGACCAGTGAATACAGCTTAATTGTTTTATCCGTCATAGATATATATATATATTTTAACTCTACATGCACCTCTGTGGAAGTAGCTCCTAAATGTTTTAGTTCTCTTAAAAACATGTCCCTCATTGAGCACATCCAGAGCCTCCATGTGTTCGGACTCGGCAGCCTTCCTGCTATCTGACGGCTCTCTCATGTAAAGTAAAGGGAACCCGAGTCTGGTGGTAGGGATGTGGGCATGCCATCGTGTGTGTGTGTGTGTGTGTGTTGCTTCTGACAGGAGAGAGCCAAACCAAACAGGCTCCAAGTGCACAGAACGCAACTTTTATCTGCTGCCAGGAAAACATTCATAACTGTAGTTAAGACGCAAGCGCGGGAGTTTCAGTCGTTCTTACACTGTAATTAGGCAACAATATCATCAATACTGTATTTAGCATTAGTAGAGTTGAAAGATATAAATATATCTTGTAAAGAAGAAAATGGTTAGCTAAAGCTAGAGCTGCTAATAGACATGGATCATGCTTAGGCGCCAGAGCGCACACACACATCCACACACACACATCCATATTGCTAAAAATCGATCTCATCCAACCTTAGTCCCTCCAAAAGCTGCCTCAAGTCCTATCTGCTCGCAGTACGGTTGAATGAATCGCACACGGGCTTGCTTGGCCCGACTGTATGCCTCAGTGGCTCAGTGTGTGTTGACTGGACATGTCTGTGCTGCAGCCTGCCCGGGGAAAACACTCCGGCTGGTCCCTCGGGGTCACAACCAGCCTCGGGAAGACTTGTACTGGGCGGTGCCGGCAGGGCAACAGATTGCCGCTGCCGCTGCTGCCCAATTTTCCCCCAAATGAGCAAAAAAATGGTTGTCCATTTGCTGTTTAACACAGCATAAGCGTAGTATTAGTAGTGAAGCTATAGTGAAGCATAAACCAATGCAGCTTTCCTCACTCAAAACATCTCTCTCTCTCTCTCTCTCTCTCTCTCTCTCTCTCTCTCTCTCTCTTCAGCGCACTCCAATTACAAGATGCCTCGTGCATTCGTCTGAAATACGTGATCCAGGCAGCATCTCAATTGCCCACTTGCACCCTCCACGTCTCCTCTTGAGCCTGTCCTTTCTGCGATTTCTGAGATGACGGCGCTCCACAAACTCACACGCCGACTGATATCGACGTGTGTGTGTGTGTGTGTGTGTGTGTGTGTGTGCGTGTGCATCTTGGGAACACTGGAGAAAGATAAGTAGCCTGAGGTGCTCTGAATTGATTTTTCCAGTTTTACCATCAATTGTTAATTACCATGAGAGCAAACAAGTAAAAATAAAAAAAACTCAACATGCAGAAAGGCCACACAGACACACACACACCTCCTCTACAAGCCATGACCACTACAATTGGACTGAAACATGAGATTACGTGCAGATTAGATTAAGAGCGCATACTAAGGATTACAGCAGATTATTATTATGTCACTCTTGGCAAACACTACTAAGACAATGAAAGGGGCCCAACACTTTGCTCATTGAATGATTTATGATGTCATTCTGGTAGTTTCAGGCAGGAGTGTTTGGCAATCCTAACGCGCTACAGTTCAAGTTCTATTGAAATACTTCGTCCGTTTATTTTCACCCGCTTTGCTGAGATGTTTCTTGCCACTATTGAGACTACAGGGATGAGACAACGTTACAATGCTTTCATACAGATCGATCAGCAACACAACCTCTGACTTCTTGAACACTGGCGACACGCTAATAAGTAAAGGCTTCGGCTGAATTCCATATTGGGTCAGTTACAGATTATTCCGGCAGATTATCACGTCGAAACAAAAACAAGACAAAGAGACATGACATGACATGGTCTGAAGCAACAACAACCCTGATAATAAAGTGGATGTCCCAACATCGTCATTCATTTCTTTCACGAACTGATTTATTCTTTTAGGCAAATCATTTATTCTCTGAAGTCTGTTCAGTAGCAGGATCAAACTGTTTTTTAGGATTTCATGGCACTTGATTTGTTCATTTAATGCTCTTAATTCCAACATAATGAGAGTGTGTGTGAGTGAGTGAGTAAAAGCCTGACTCCCTCCCTGATGACTCAGTCATTTCTTCATCAGACTATTTGCCCAAACATGGTCAGTTGTTCCTTTCTTCTCAATGAAATGCAACTTTAAATAAACTTGTGTCTCAAAGTTTTGTGTGTCACACATGGAGCAAACGATGAGTGTGGAAAGCTAAAATACGAGTTTTGATACTAAACAATATCAAACCACATCAATCATTATTTTAATATGTTATGGTAAATAACAGAAGGGACCGTATTCCTCCTCCTCCATTCATCAGTTTGACTGTCATCTCTATTGCCAATCTATTAAAAATATAATTTGAATTTAATTATGTGTCTGTCTGCCTCCCAGCTGTCTGTCCATCTGTCCACACATCTCTCATCCATCCGTTTCTTCCCAAGGACATTTCAAACCAGAGCACTTTTATTAATCGCACGAGAATCCCGTCACATGACTTCCACGTTGCGATAACCAAGTTCGGTTTCACGCGGCGGTGACATCATGGCGGACATACGAGGCCAACATGCCACCGGTGCTCCGTCCTAACAATCGGCGTCTGCTAACCGAGTGCCACAGCCCTGAACAACCAATCTGACCAAAGACCCATCAACTTCTCTGAATACGGTATTAACAGGACAGACATTGTGCGCAGCTACTGTACAGTCTGTTATTGGCTTACAATGAGGTAGAGACAGTAACTAAAGCCATAGACTGACACATGCTTCCCTGCAGTTAACCAACAGCTCAACTGGCTCTACTGCACCTCGTGGGACTAAAATACCCTCCCGAGTGGATCTTACCTCACCCAACCTGCAGGCAGTTGGCTTTACTTACAAAGACACTTCACGATTATAACGACTCCAGACCAAAGCTGCTGCCAACTCTTGTTGCAACTGCTGCATATCGGGACAATGGCTTTTCTTTTATTATTTCAACATGGTCTCTGCATTCAGGCGAATAAAACTAAAATAAAACAACCAAAAACCTCATATTCATCTCATTTAAAAGCATTATTACAGCTACAACACCCTGGAGCCACGTATAGTAAGAACACTGGCCTGTGTACCAAACGATGTCACCATTGTACCCATTCTCACTTTAAAAAACATCCTCGGGGTGCGGGAGCTTTCACAGGACGGCTATCAAAAGCATTTGTACAGTCTTCAAATGCATGAAGGGACAGTGAACAGCACTCTGGTTAGGACCGAGAACAGTGCTTGTCTGAAACGGCATTGCAGCTGCTTGAAAATAAGAAGCAGGAGAGCAAAAGGGGTCTGTAACACATCACAGTCATATTTATGGAAACAAAGAACTTAACGGCTTGAGTATTTACTGGACGGCTGTTAAATGTGCACACACGATACACACACAGCTGTTTAAGCAGGAAGATGTGTATGAATAACTGGCTCTCGAGTCTGTAAACTGTCCCACAACAAAGGTGTCAGACGATCAGCACTGGATGAGCGGGCCACGCTGGCTGACACGTGACGGAGCACATGGGCCGAAAGGGTTGTGACAAACAACAGAGAGGCGGACGGCAACAGCAAAAGAATCGGAAAAAGTCACGTCGACGCAAAGATATTCACAATATGTCAGTGGGTGCTCGCTTATTGTTTACCGTCCGTGCTTACGCACTGGAATAAATGATGAGGGACAGGCGACGAGCATGATCTGTTGCTTTCTTGGAATTGAAGCAGGCCATTTTGTTAAAAGGATGTTTAAACACTGCGCTGAAAGAAATGACCCACTACGGAGTATTTTGACAACCTGAGGTACAAAAAGACAACTTGGCTGACAGACATGTCCCCCACAAGTGTGTTGATTACATTCCTTTAACTCTTCAAAGTGATTGTGCGAATTTGGTGTGTGTGTGTGTGTGTGAGTGAGAGAGTGAGTGTGTGAATCAACAGGTGTGCATTGATTACACTTTTTGGGGAAAGTTGTGTGCTAATGTTGTCTATGATGTTCCTATGAACCATGTGTTTATGACTCTCACACACTTCCTTTGATAACATGCATAACCATTCCGCTGGATGACTCACATCTCTCTCTCTCTCTCTCTCTCTCTCTCTCTCTCTCTCTCTCTCTCTCTCTCTCTCTCTCTCTCTCTCTTCATCCAGGCCTCCGCTCGCCTGGCGCTTCCGATCTTGCTCACACTCTCACCAAAATGCACGCTTGGTCTCCATCACGGTTGATTTCGTCACTCCGCATCTCAGAAAAAAGGCTCACATGGTCAGTGAGTGGGTCAGCCTACAGTACATGCTGACTCACCCCCCCCCACATCAAACAGGAAAAGGACTGTTCAGTACGTAGAACCACATGTAAGCTATTAACACGATGTGTGCATGTCCGTGTCTGTGTGTGTGTGTGTGTGGGGGGGGGGGGGGGTTTACAAAGACACACTGGAGTCTTTCACTCCCGCTGTGTAACAACCGCTCTTTGTAGTCGCCCTCTTACGCACACCGAGTGCAACAGGGTAATGCTGATTGGTATTCAGACCTTTACGTGTGAGGTTTAAGCAAATGTGGTGTGTGTTTTTGTGCATTTGTGGCCGTCAACCGGAATGACTGACTGAAACAAACATGCCAGGATGAGCATGTCGTGTTTTCTTATTGCTCTATTTCATTGTGTGTTGTTGCAGATTGAAAAAAGTCAGAAGTCACTGGATTGTTTTCAGCACAGTCAAAAAAGAAAGGGACTTTATGAGCACTCCTGTTATATCACAGCAGTGCCAGAGGACACGTGTTAGAAGAACACTCCGAAATCCCTGCCTCCTCCGATACTTTTTCCTTCTCCTCTTGCCATCCCCTCCAGTTGTTTTTCCTTCTCTTCCCCCTTTATTGCATTCCTGTTCACCAATCCTGCCTCTGTTCTCACTCGTATCCCCATCTGTGTTTATGTGTGTGTGTGTGTGTGTGGCCACGTAGGGCCCTAGAGTTTGGGGATTGGACCGCCCACTCGCCCCACTGTTAACTATGTAGCTACTGGTCAGCTCCAGAGTACTGGCTGCAAAAACAACAACGCAAACTGAGGCAGTGCGAGTCTTTACTGACAAATTCAGATTATAACAGCACAGTTGCCATGGAAATGATGCGAGGGCTGGTGTGAAATTCTATCATTTAAAAAAAAAAGGAGTGGCGTTGTGGACACGAGTGTAACCCCCCCCCCCCCACACACACACACACACACACACACACACACACTTTCTCTGTCCCTAGGCCTAGAGTGTCCCTGAAGTCACTTAGCACCTTGCATACAGAGCCAGATTGGAGGCGCAACAACAACAAAGACGGCGTAAAAGGCAGTTAACCTTAAAGAAACACCCTAACGCCCTTCAATCCAAACACTTCCTGGCGGTTCAGTGTTTATGTTTTCCACCTAATACAGTTTACAGTTGGGTTTCTAACATAACCTGTGCGATGAGTGGGAATTGGAGGATTTGGAGGCTCTATTGCGGTGCGGTTCCCACCCTTTGTTGTCTAAATTACCCCCAGAGCGCTATATCAGATGAACTCAAGCCACCCCTTCACTATCACTGAGCAGCCTGTCGAAACCAGGTGTGTTTCATCAGCAATGCAAATGCCACATTAACACCCGACTGCAGGAATTGACAAAGGCCCTGCTAATATAATGACTGAATGGCTCGAATTATAATCCTGCATTGAAAGAAAAGAATGAAAACGGGGGCTTTTGGGAAATGATAATTTCACCAAGCTTTTCTTCCACCAAATGGACACAACCTTTCTTTTCCCACTGTGTGGTTAACCAACGTAAACATTGAAGCCTCGTTGCCATGGAGCCATATCAAGGCTTGGCTCCTCACTATTACCCACAGCGACTGTGACTGATAGACGGACTGAGCTGCTGGATGAATATCTGACAAGCTGTCTGGCAGGAATGACTGCTTGTAGCATGTTTTAAAGGAATTATATGAGTGGGGAAAATAGCTCATTATGAATTCCCTGTTGAAGAAACTCCATGCCGGTTTTATTATTCGAAGAAATAAGCATCCAAGACAGGAGAGAAATAGAGAGAGGGGAAATAATGAAGGGGGCGGGAATGACAATGTGGAATACGGCATGAATCAGAACAAAAAGACGGACACGGCAGGAAAAGGAGTGAAAGGTTAAAAAAAGAGGGACACAGGGAGGTGGAAGAAGAGGAGTAACATATCTCTCCATGTCTTGTGACATCGAACAGGGTTCTCCCACTCTGCTCCCTCAAGCTGCCTCTCCAGTTACACTGTTTAGCAGCACGTGCTCCCCATCTCGTCTAAATGAGCCCAATGTGTCTCCATCAGCCAACCGACTGTAAATTAATCTCTTTGTTGTCTATCACAGCCGAGGCAGAGACGGGATCGGGACAATGAAAAGCCGGGGGAAACACTGTGGATGGAAAAGCACAAAATAGGCTTCGCCATTCGCGATGAACGAGTGATATGCGGCCAAAAAAATGGGAATTAAATCAACATGTCCCATCTGTATCTGTGATCTGACAATAATGAATCATTACAATCTCAGGCTCACTGTCATGGCGACAACATGCATTTGTGGGGCATAAAAACCACAAAAAAACCCAGATAATTAACAACAATAAAGCATCCGTGCATTAAAACATGCATGACTGAAAGGTGGAGTGAATGAGAGATGGGTGAACGAATAAAAATCTTCATTAAGAGAGAGAAATACTCATCCCTGTCCACTGTCTACCCAGAACACAGTCCTACTTTCTCCTGAAAATCTACCTTTTTTTTCTTTTTTTTTACTCTGCAAGGTTTTAATCCATAGCTTCTGAAGCCATCATTGGCACACAATCACAGCTCATTGATTTTCAAATCCTCTCCAGGCCATTTAATCGCCTCTGCTGGCACGTGAGCCTCTGTAGTATCCCTGCTACTTTATTATGACTATCCTCATGTCACGGGATATCCCAGTAACCGCCGTTAAAATCATCAATGAAAGTGCGATGCAATCTGGTTTTCACATGAGATAGGTATCGGTGTCTGACCCTCCTCGGCACTCCAGGAGGGTTGGAAACTGATTTACGCTCTTGTTTAACATTGGCTTGTAATAATATTGTTACAATAAGTTATAGTTTGTCAGTGGATTGCATTTTGGACTTCCAGGTGCACACGTGGAAACAGCCAGAAGAGGCTGTTGTTAAATGACATTTTATCCCCAAAGACCAGCCTGACCTTGTGCTAATATGTGTGAATTGTCTTCCAGCCGCCTGCCTGTGTCATTGTATTCCTCGCACTACTGGGAATAGAATGTGGGTCAATGCCAGCTCAGTAGAGTTGACATGAGTTTACCAACTACCGACGCCAGCAGCTCCACCCACAGCCGCCACCGGGTTACATTAGAGCTGCGCGGCTCTCCATGCGTCACCACGGCCCTCATGTCTTCCCGCATGCACCAGGGGCCACAGTGTAACCAAAGACACAGCCACACATTTTTTAAATTTCCATATTTTATAATAAAAAAAAAAGAAACATGATAATTGTTCCACCCCAAACAGCCGCCAAACAATGTCTTTAATGACAAAAGCATGATTTCCAGTAAGCTATTAAGACTTTATTAAAATAATTCACAGGTGTGCTTTAAAACAGCTCCAGCCAATCAGAAGGGAGAACAGCAGAGGCTGTCTATTTCATCAGGTAATAAAGCTGTATCAGCTACATTTAGCCTGTGCATGTGGGTGGAGGGGGACTGAAGTAAAACCACAGCGGCTTTATCTGACTCTGACTGGTAGAAATGTCTGACATGAATTCATTGTTTCTTGCAGCTGATGTTCAGCTTCCTCTCACTCCTAGTTTGCCATCTTCATTACCTCATCCTAGCATATGGCCCAGATCCTATAGGTTGTAGAACACGCGAGGCTAGGCCAAAAGCAATGACAAAGGGCCTGTAATTGTTTCTTTATCAACAGTTTGCTCTCGGACTGGACGGACGGACAATCCCCGGAGCTGATCAACTGATTTACGGAGCCCTATTACTTAGCAGAGCCGCCTGATCGATACGTTCGATCGGGTTTTGTGAGACCGGTTATGTTGTTCGGGTCTTTACCTCACAGTCGTATAGGTCCGTTAGCTGGTTGATAATCCACTCCTCCAGGTTCAGTCTCTTCCTCAGCTCCTTACGATCGTATTTGACGGTTACGCGTCCCTGCTTCCGAACGGGGATCTCCGGTTCCTCCGTGGTGCCGCCCGGCGTCTGGAAATACACCCGGGGTTGAGGGCTCGTCTCCGGGCTTGTTACAGCAGCCATGATCGCTCGGTTTGGTTGTACAAATTTAAAAAAATCCCCCCACGGATATGTGGAAGTGTGGAAGTGGCGACAGCAAGGAGTCGAAGCGGTCTGTGGACGCGCGGCCGCTCGCTTTTCCGCACTGGAAAGAATCCCGACTGATGAATGTGAGACTTGGAATCCCCCGAAGAAACAACGTTGGACCTGATGCTTTTGTTGTCCAAAAATCGCTTCCACAAAAACAAACGGGACCGACGGTTACCGTGAAACGTAAAGTGTAACGTTAACCGGCTTATTGGGCTATTTACAGCATGCAAACTCTGCTTATATAAAAAAGAGAGAGGTGAGCAGAAGCAGCGCCGGTCTCAACTCCTCATTCAGTACAAAGAGAAATCACACCCCTCTCCCTCTCTCTCTCTCTCTCTCGCTCTCTCTCTCTCCCTCTCTCTCTCTCGCTCTCTCTCGCTCTCTCTCGCTCTCTCTCGCTCTCTCTCTCTCTCTCTCTCTCTCTCTCTCTCGCTCTCTCTCTCTCTCTCTCTCTCCCTCTCTCGCTCTCTCTCTCTCCCTCTCTCTTCCTACTTTGAAAACATCTTCACTCCCCCTGTTTCTCGTTTCCTTCTCACCCCCTCTTTCCCTTAACTGTCGCGTGTGACCCCTCCTCACTATTCCAGTATTTGCGCAAATTGCTCGTTAGAATTTAGGGGCCTGAGATGGTATTTGATGCTGCTTTGACTAGTTCAGACACTCGTCTCCTCTGGAATGTGTGAAGTGTACACAGACAAAATTTCACACCTACATTTCACAGTTTATGAAAAGATAAGATTACAGTGTACACAAAATATGATTAAATATTCCATGTTTGCTCAATGTTTTCTCTCCTGATGTTACACGCGCTGCTGCAGCTGGAAAGCAGCTGGAGCAGCTGGATTTTCTAGTTTGGGTTCAGTTTTGGAACTTTTACGTTTCATCCGAAAGCTTCAACAGAGATTTGAAAAAGAAAACTACACTGGAAGTGTTCCATTAACAGGAAACCAGTCCCGAGCTTTCACAGTCTGTCCATTGTGTTGTCACAGCAGGGAACCCCACACCGGCTGGGCCGGTTGATAGGAAGAGTTTTAATAATCATAGGAGTGTGAGGTGTAGGGGGAGGTAAAGAGAGGGAGCTAATTCATGTCTCCTCTCTCTCTCCTTTTTAGCGTGTATGGGGGTGTTCACATCTGTCAACATGCTCATATTGGTGTGTGTGTGTGTGTGTTGTTTGAGACAACCATGGCAACAAGAAACCTGAATAATTCAGTGAGCATGAAACTTACAGTTGAGTAAGCACAGCCAGGACAACACACACTCGTACACACACGGTAACTTGAACACACACTTCACACAAGACAGACTTGTAGTCAGTATTGTGCAAAAAAAACAAAAACATACAAATGTGTCACCTGGTAAAAGAAGAAAATGCGGACGCAAACTAGTTGTGCACATCTGCACAAGTGGACTTGAGCTGTTTGTGATATTTGGGTGTTTCCACTTCATGTCAGACGGACACAGACGGACACACGCTTCATTTGGGGGACTGCTCTCAGTAATGCAGACCTCTCTCCTTTGCCTCTTACAGAAGAGCCAGACGTTTAGGAAGTCATCCACCCACAGGGGGGAACTGTTGAGCCCTTTCCACTGAGCTCACTCATGGGCGGATCTCGTGACAAAGGGCCGCTGGGCTCACGCATGTGTCTCCTGGTATTATAGGATTCTCTGTCGTCCTCTTGAGTCTCTTCCTGGTTGTTACGTGGCTCATTGAGTAACATGTTGTAGCTGAAGGCTGGGGAGGAGGAGGAGGACACTTTGGGCCCCTGGGCCTGCACCCATTCACTTATCCATACATCAGTTCATTTGTTTCTGGCCATTCATTGCACTTTATTTGTTTACACAGAAAGCTTCATGAATACTAACGCCTGTCACTGATCTGCAGCTACTCGGGAAGAATAAGGCGACACTTTATTTATGATTATAAACACATGCTCTTCTCGAGGTCAGAGTCAACTACACTCCAGGAGACCTACTTAAGTCAGATCAACACATCCAGAGCATCTTACATCAAGTGGAACTATTGACTGACATATATCACATGATGCACGGAACAAAATGAAGCCAAAACACAAGCATATGAAGTCACCATGGAGGCGTACTGTGACATCATTTGAATCCATCATATTGTATTCTATGGTTTGCATTTTATTTACAGATTTTCAGTTTGGAATCCCAATCAGTCTCTCTCAAATGTGCTCGAGTGTCCTGCTTCAGCTATTGTACACACAATGGCTTTGTCCCGGATTCACTTGAGCAAATACACTTAACGCAGATCGCTGTGATTGGTGCGCACACACACACACACACACACACACACACACACACACACACACACACACACACACACAGGTAGGCTACACACACCCATGGTTCTCACAGCACAGGAGATGCAGAGCTGAAACTAGTGCGTCCACATTCTTAACTGTTGCACAATCCACTTTAGGGGACGGTAGTGTCACCGTGCAGCCACCGGATGGCAGTACAGGATCACTTTGCAGACGCGACGGTGATGCAGGAGCAGAAGTCCAGGGTGCAGTCCCACATTTGGAGCATGCTGAGGCTGCAGGGGAAGGAGCTCAACTCATTTGGACCGAGTGGACAGTGATGAATGGAACTATCCATTGTATATGAATGCCTGTTCTGGGGAAAACCGTAATCATCACTTTGCTCACGAGCCCACGCGATAGCTTTTCTAGACAATAACCGCACGGTGTCATGGAGACATGATGGGGTTGGTCTCAAGTGAACTGTCAGCGACTTCAGGCCCAAAAAATCTCTGCAGCGCTGCGGAGAGGAATCTCATCAACTTTTTATTGCTGTTGACTGAGCCAGGCCTTTCTTATTAAAGCTAGTGTGTGTACTGTACATGCTTATGTGTGTGTTTCTGTGTGTGTGTGTGTGTGTGTGGGGGGGGGGGGGGGCAGTGTGTGGCAAGACAGTGAATATGCCTGTGTGTCTTTATACAATGTGTCTTTGTGAGTCCATGGCTTTGCGTTGGAGAGAAAGATCTGGCTGTTAGAGCGAGAGAGAGAAAGAGAGAGAGAGCGAGAGAGATATGGTTGTGGGTCTTCCTTTCCTCTGCAAACTCTTCCCTCACTTTGTTCCATTTTTAACCTCTGTTGTCACCCTTTGTTCTCTTTTCATAACCCTCTTTATTAACAGGCCATGACAATGTTTCTGACAGCCTATACTCATTCCGAGCTCTACCCCGGTCCTCCTTCTTTCATGCTTTCCGTCTTTCTTACTGACCTTCCTTCTTTCTAACACTTGTATTTTCCTGAATGTGACACAGCAAATAGGAAAGATCCCGTTAAACTCACACAAAAGAGTCAATACCGAAACATGATTCGATCTTACATTCGCTCCAGTTATATTTCCCGTGATTTATCGATACCCCTTACATTCCCTTTAAATCGTCCTCTTTTCTGTGTCTCATTCACAATTCCTCATGGTCTGCGTGTCCTCTTTCAGCTTCTATCCCTGTCTTTTGTGGTCCTATGAAGGGGGGGCTTGTGAGGACACTGCAGCTGTTTCATGGCATGCCATTGAATAGTTATCAGGACACGTCACTGTTAGGGTAGAAGTTACCTCACAACAAAGAGGAGGCCGGAGCACATGTGTCTGCTCTTTGCCGACGACACGCTGCAATAATAACGCTACCAAGACTGGTTTACAATTATAAGGAATTTAATTCCACTGATGTAAGTACGATTACAGTTATACATTGGAGTATATACTCCTATGAAATATTAAAACAATAAAACCCCATTTGCAAAAACCTCACTCGGCTCCTCCGGTGAAGAAAACACGTCTGTCGTCCGGGGGCCATGTCAGAGAGAGCGAGGAAAAAAGACTTTGAATTAAACCTCCCACCCCTGTTCGACACACCTCCCCTTCCGTCTATCTCAATTGCTATTGGCTACCTTCCAGGAGTGTATTCTGCAACTTGGCAGAAGCTTCATGCTTCTGCATGTTTATGTTTATGTTTATGTTTATCTTAATTATGCATTCTCAAAACCCTTATGATTATGACTAACTATGAATTATTAATTATGAATTATTAAACACTTTTATTATATCTACTAACTACAGTTTTTTACTCAAATTTCTTACATCACTCAACATTAACCTGCTGGTGGTGCTATACGCCAGGGGGTCGTTTAAAGGTGCTTTACACAAGATTGGGGGTATTTTTTATTGGCTCTCAACATGGCAATGGCAGAGTCGGTGGCTCTCGGCAAACAGTGCTAACCGTGCTAACAGTGCAAACTATGACAAAAGTGGTGATAGAGCTGACAGTGTTTACATGAGGGGAAACCAGAGAAACCGTCGTATGCAGAGCAGCGTCTGGAATTAAGTAGTGGACTGACTGACAAAAAGCACAGAGCCAAACTATAACTCATTTACATGTGAGATCGATTTCAGGTCATACGGCACTTTGCTCTAGAGAGTAAGACCAGAGCACCCTCACCACAGGGCGGTCTTATTGGCGAGAGAAAGAAAACGAGGGCTGAATGGAGGGAGGAGGCCGTCTATTGACACCACAGGTGCCTGCACTTCAAACGCAGCGTTCAACATCATGCCGTCCGGCTAAAAAGAAATGAATTTGTCTGAATGGAGGGGAAAGGTAGCGTGTGTGCATTTTTATTATGCAGCAGAGAAACACAATATCCCTTCTTATGCATGTGTGCTGCACTGTTGAAAGAATGCATGTGTCCATCATTTATTTGTTGTCATTTGAGAGGTCGTGTGTGTGTGTGTGTGTGTGTGTGTGTGTGTGTGTATGTAACGCTGACACCAGCATTTTTTAAAATGTTCTGTTCATGACGGATGATCTCTGATTGATTCCTTTGGATTCTCTTGGTTTTGGTCAAGGAAAAACACAGCACCTTCCACTGAATCAGTCAGTCAGCGGGCTGCAGCATAGCAGACATTCCTGCCGGGTGTAGTTAGGGAGTTGGAGAATGGCAACAATTGCCAAAAAAAATCAGTTGCTCTGTAGGGTGTTTTTTTTTTTATTATGAGCAGTCCAATGTTGCTTGGCAGCGGGATTTGGACGGGATTGAACTGTGCAGCCACTATGCTCTCACGCTCCTTAAAACACGATACCACGGATCAGTTATCTGATGACTTCCAGTGGCTTCCATTACCTTTCCTCCGAACCCCTCTAAATGATTTGCAGCGGTTGTATCGGTTGCAGATTTAACATCATCAGTTCCAAAATGTAGCCTTATTCTCACAACCTGACTGGCCGAGTAGCACCCTGTTGCTTCAGAACGACCTCTGAACTGATTACTGTGTATTTCTAATAACTGCCACCATGTTTTTAATAATATTACTGGCACATGCAATCTGTCACTGTCAACACCAAGGAAATCAATTGCAAGCAATTAAAGGCAAAAACAACCTATAATTATATTTGACTGTTTTGAGGAACTTGCACTTGACTCGACTGTTTTAATTTTCCTTATACGACTCCACAACGTTTCAGAGAGAAATGTTATACCTACTTTTTACTCCACTACATTTGTTTGACATCTTAAATTAGTGATTACAGATGAAGATTTTACATGCAAAACATATAAGGAGCTTTACTTTTAAACACACAGCTGTAGTTTCATCCGGGCCAGCTGTCTTACTGTCCCCTGCTCCCAGCCTCTAAGCAATGCTAAGCTAAGCAGCAGCTGTTTTTAGCTTCACATTCAGCGCACAGACACGGGAGTGCTGTTCATCCTATCGTCTATCGCCATCAAAGCCAATGTGCATATTTCCCAAAATGTTCCACCCTCCCTTTAAAACAGCAGCGTCTTCTTGTGTCCCGTCATCGAGGCCTTACAGACTCAGAGAAACCAAAGAGTTGCTCACAGGTTCTTTTAAACCATGGGTGTTTCGATGCCTGAAGAGGTGAAGGTATCTAGTATTTCATCACATAAAACAGGAACATTTTGAGAATTAACCCCCCCCCCCACATTCTGAAGCCTTTTATCTTCTTGTGCCTCCTTAGATTAGTCCTGGCTGTCGTGTGGTGTTGCCAGTCTGTGGATGTATACTGTTACAATGAACTAGATGGCTCATTAAAGGGGACATTTTACACATCACGGTCAATGTATAGAGGGGAAGTTAAAACAGTTGTTTAAGTCCTCTTTGGCTCCAGAAAAGCTTTACAAAGTTAAAAAAAGCAAATGACCCCACGTAATGTCACAAAAGGTCATCTCCACTTGGGTTGGGAGGCGACAAATGTCCAACTGAAAGCCTGTCTTACAAAGTGGCAAAAACGTTTACCAGGAGTGGATGAAAGACTTTCGGAGCTTGTCTTCTGAGGTTCAAAAAGGCAGGATATCTCAGCCTCTGCTGCTTTCAATTGGACAATTCATTTTTTTTTTTTTAAGCTGCCTCTTTCAAGTCCCCAAACTTTATGAACGCACAATACTAAATCACTGCGCACCTTTAAGTTCAGGGAGATTTGGAGTTGTGATGAAGTCAACATAAAGGGTGGGTAGATGAGCAAATAGACTATTGGGGGAAATAAACATTATTTCAGACAAAAGAATACACGGACGCAATCGTGTTCATGACAATACATGCACACTGTATATTTAAGGAAACATGCGGACGGACAGGCAGTCAGAGGAATTGAATTAAAACACACCCTAAAACACACAATCTCTGACTTCCCTCCTGCTCTCTCACGAGCGTTCACTCAGCGCTGTCTGACGCTGCCCTCGTCCCTCTCTCTCTCTCTCTCCTCTCGGAATCTTCTCTTTTTTTTTGTTCTCCCCCCCCCACAGAAAACATGCAGGGAAGAGAGTAGAGAAGAAGAAACGCGTCGGAGGCGACAGGAGAGAGAGAGAGAGAGAGAGAGAGAGAGAGAGAGAGAGAGAGAGAGAGAGAGAGAGAGAGAGAGAGAGAGAGAGAGAGAGAGAGAGAGAGAGAGAGAGGGAGGAAGCAGAGAAAGTTTGGAAGAGCGAGAGGAGAGGAGAGAGGTCGACCAGATGGGAGGAAGGAAGGAAGGAAGGGATCTCTTTGCGGGCTCAAGTGCGCGATTGAAGGATTCGGCATAAATAAACAAATATAACAATCAAAGCTCATAATAAAAAGCGGGGGTTGAAGGCGCGCCACCGCGTTGCGTGGACGCGGACAAGACAGCGGCGGTGCGCGCCGAAACTCTCAGTCCTGTCTTTCTCTTTCTCTCTCTGGATTTTACTCCTCATGTTCTTCAAACTCTCGATGACGTTTCCCAACTGTTGAGGTCAGGGTCTGAACAAAAAAAAGTTCCCTCTCGCCGCGCACTTGCAGTTCACTCTCTCCCCGGAAAAGAAGAACACGCTCCGGGGTGGAAGAGGAGGACGGAAGAGTGGGGTTTTTTTTGTGCCTTCCAAAGGAGTCGCCGTAGCCGGGGTTTAGGCGTTGGCACCCGGGCAGGGAGTCCCTCGCCATGGCCGGGGCCAAGCCGGGAGTCCACGCGCTGCAGCTCAAACCCGTGTCCGTCCACGAAGCGCTGAAGAAGGGGGGCAAATTCATCAAATGGGACGAGGTGAGAATGAAACGTGTCCCAATGCTCGGACAGCTCTTAAAGCCTCCAAGTGAGACCAAATCTTTGTTTGTTGACTTAAAAAAAAAAAAAAAAGTTCCTTCAAGTTCCTCCTGATGTGATCGGCTTTGACTAAAAGACAAGCGACAGACGACACGCGACATGACAACCTGCTTTTGACAGTGTAGGCCCACTGTTGTGAAGGGACACACGAGACTGGTGTGTGTGTTTGTGTGTGCGCGTGCGTGAAAGTTACACACGGACAATGTGTGCAGGTGTGTGCACACAGCCTCACCAAAAAAAAAAAAAATGCTCCGAACACAGAAGCCCACTATGTGTGCAAGCGGCGTTAATCAGAGACTAGTAGAAAACTCCCCTGTATACTAGCAGGCATCAGTGTGTGTGTGTGTGTTGTGTTGCATTCTTGTCAAGCCGGTTTTCTTCGGGCTCAGGTTCAGTTCAGACTCATTCTTTCACCCTGCTGTTTCTCTCTCTTCCTGTACTCCCCCCCCCCCCCCCCCCCCCCCCAGCGGGTTAGTGGAGAAAGCACCTGTCTGAGTGGGAATCCCACAGAAGCTGTCTCCATATGAGAGATTTGAGCACACCGTGAGCTGAAAGAAGTTATGTTTTTGTTAAAAGTTGCTAAACGTTGTTGTTTTTGTTTCGATGACAACATAAATCATGTCGACACAAAGGATTTCATTCTTCCTACGGCTCCATTTTTCCAACTGTGTTTCTGTGGTGGTCTGTCTGGCAACCCTGACATGCGCCTGCCCATATCGGCAGCAACCATAATTATTCTGTGTGTGTGTGTGTGTGTGTGTGTGTTGGGGTTTTCTGTGGCAGAGTGCAGGGCCATTCTGCAATCTCCTCGACAGAGAAAGAAGGTGTGTGTGTGTGTGTGTGTGTGTCTGAGCGGCCATCAATGATTAACCGAGTTGCTGACTGATCTGGCACTGACTGAAGGCCTGTGTCTTCCAACAGTTGCAAGTGTGTGCGTGTGGTGATCATCGAATTCTTGCACATAGAAGTCCATAGTTCCAATATGGCTTTCATCATAGGTGCACTTTGCAGATATGAGGTCAGGTGTTGGTGGTACTTGCACACACGCAAACAAAAAAATGGACAACACCAGTTTTTAATGTAAAACCACTTATTAGCAGCAGAGCTTCACACTGCAGTGGTGTGTGTGTGTGTGTGTGTGTGTGTGTGTGTGTGTGTGTGTGTGTGTGTTTGGGTTAGCAAGAAGGGTCTTGTCACGCAAACAGTGCATACCATGCCCTCCCTCAGTCTCAGACACACTGTCTCGCTCTGTCTCTCCCTCTTAAAGGGAATTCCCAGGAAATGGTTACTCCGGCGATAAAGTGTGCGAACACTCAAAAACATGTGCTTGTTTGTGTATATTTCAATCCCGTCTATTTGCTATTGCCCACCGACATCAACATGTGACTCATGGAGGCGAGATGGAGAGAGCGAACACATCTGGGAGAGGAGGGATGTGGATTCGGAATAGTTGCAGGAATGCTTTTGTATTTGAGGACGCGATGTCAAAGATGCTCCATTGTTAAACATCAATATAATAAAATGAGTCCATGGTTGAGACGGTACGCATTCCATCTTCAATCAGTTAGCCTTACGGGACAGGAATATGAAAACAATCGTTCAGATATGCTGCCAAATCCATAAATAAATGCTGCGGAAGACAAGTAAGTCCTCGTTAATAAATGACTGTTTAAATAAATATGCTGTAGTATGGCGTCACTGGGCTCAGGCTTCTTCTCTGCACATCAAGGGACCGCTGAATCGTTAATCAGTCATTTGATTGCAGATCCACAGAAAATTAGCTGTAAGTTTGCATTTTTATAATTCATAAATCATCTCAGTTTGTTTATTGAGGTAAAATGTGAAACGCTGTCTCGTTCCAGCTTTGCTAATGTGAGGATTTGCTGCGTTTCTCCGTTTGCTATCCTTGTGAATCGGAACATCTTTCGTTGTTGGAACTACGAGTCGGACAAAACGAGCAACTTACCGATGGATTAATCAGCGATAACAGGCCGTTGTTAATTGCAGCCCCCACGGTGCAGTTATCCAACACTGCTTAGTGAGACAGGCTTCACATCGTCTAATAATACTGTCACCAAGGGATCCCTCTACTGAACCCCAACCTGTCACAAAGTCATTGAAGAAACGGCATAGTTTCCTCTTTTCTTCCACAAAAGCAAAGCAAGACTGCCTGAACGTCTTCCCGATGACCTTATTTACTGACTAGTGTCATAATGACGATTAATGACTTGTATAGCTGAATAATTTAGAGCTTTAAGGCAGACGATCATTTGCTCCTGGGCTCCATCATAACACCTAAGCATGCCGATGTCCCAAACATGAGAAAATAAGAACTTGTTGCAGCTCAAAGTTCACTCTGTTTTAATTTTGCTAAATGCAACTTTTAAAAAAGAAATAAGGCATTTGATTGCCTGGTACAAAGGCAGTGTTTCCAAATCTTGCAAATGATTCCAAAGCCGGCGTACACGCACTTTTCTTTTACAAGTTGAGAACAGACTCTTGGGACTCTGAAGGTAATCCACGTCAAATGCAGCATGACTCAATTTGGCCTCGGTTGGATGGGAATCAAAGAAAATGCGCCGCGCTGCTGAACCGCAGGGAGTTGCTTGGAATTTGTTTAAGTTTTATAGTTGAGATTTATTGATTAGCCGGACAAACGATGAATCCAACTGTAATCTATCAAAAGAGCGGCTCGCCTCAAAGCCGTGGCATCAAAAGTTTTCTGGAGCTCAGAAATAGCAGTCTGCCGAGGACACGTGGATCATTTAAGTGTCTGTGTTTTAACAGGGGAGTTGACCATCGGCCTACTGTCCCAAAGAAGTGGCGTACCGCTTTAAGGATTTGGCAAAGTGAGAAAAGAATTAGGACGCACACACACGCACAGAAAGTGCCCGAGGGCAGTGCAGTTTGTTTACATGAAAACCCCACTTTTGACCCCGTCTCTCTCTCTTTTCACCCCCTTCCTCATCACCATGTCCTCCTCCACATGGCTTTTCTTCATTCGGTCTCTTCAACTTCTCACTTTTCTACCTGATACTCATCTGTTGCTGAGATGCTGTTGCAGTCTACTGAAGGCCCATCAAATGACACACACACACACACACACACACACACTGACTCATGCAGGGGGGAGGAGGAGGAGGAATGCATTCCAAATTGGCCGTCTCTCTTTTGTGTTTTGGCTTGTATACACACACGTGTGTGTTCATATGTGTGTGTCTGTGCATGGTTGTTTTGTTCTGGGTGTGTGTTTTCCCATTGAATGACTTCCTGTTGGAGCTTGTTGTAAGGCTCCAGAGCCAAACCATTTTCCCTCTCTCTCTCTCTCTCTCTCTCTCTCTCCTTCCCACCCTCCCTTGCGTCTGCTGCTGCTGCTCCGCCCCCTGAAGCCCGGCCACAATTCAATTGAGATGAAGCCCAACTGGAATTCAGTTAAAATTCCTCCCAACAAACCAATTAAACACACAGAGACAGACAGCTCTTCTACAGAGCGGCTCGGCTCTCTGTCAGCGTGCCGTGGAGCGCACAAAAGTGGAAAAACGAAATCATCTGCTCACCTGATATCAACATTTACCTCCTTTGCAGACCGTTGCATTCATCTGGATTACATCTGCACCTGGTATTAAAATACTCTTCCACTCTGCCAGAATTCTTCTCTGGGCACAAACACTCCTGCATGTTGTCCTTGCACAGAACCATATGGGGGGGAAGTGCAATTTCTTGGATTTGAGTTTGAGACCAGGGCTTGTAAACAAAGTCACATGGTATCACTATCTGCCCATTAATTGGACGGTTTTGGGAAACCAAACTGACTACAGACACTTGCCCATTTAAATATCCTGACGAGGCATTTTGGAATCTACTGCTTTCACCACCCCCATCTAGTGTGAAGATACTCCAAGTACCGACCTGTTGCATTTTTGAATTTTGAATTTGCTTATCCGCTTTCTTGGTGAGAGTTGAGATGGGAAGATGAATACCAATCTCATGTCTGTGCGGTAAATATGAGGCGGCAGCTAGTTAGCTTAGCATAAAGAAAGGGGGGGGAAAGGATCAATTTAAAGCAGAATGATACATATGTATGGACATTTGATGAGAAAAGCTCACACATTTCTCCCTGTACACTGTCTTCCCCTGCATGTCGGGACTTGCCCAGCAGCTCCTTCTATTGTCTTGTTTGTTGTTCCTGCTTGGCTT